>NC_136796.1:37998907-38003907 GCF_951216825.1 Electrona antarctica
CACACACACACACACACACACACACACACACACACACACACACACACACACACACACACACACACACGCCCGCCCCAAGGCCGAGAGGGGGGTCAGAAATTGAGACATATATTAGGTCGATATTTGAGAGCACTTAAAGAAGCTATGTCTATACAAACAGTTTCAATACATAATACATTATGACATGCCAGCTGTCAACTGCATTCCCTTAGGCCATGAATACAGACAAAAGACAGACAGATTGACAGTGCAGGCGGAAGTTTCAGTGCCACACTTTATGGAGGTAAAGTTGTGATGTCAAAGTGTAGTACCCCCAATGAGTTGGTCATGCTATACCAAGCAGTGTTGATTTCGTCGACTAATACTATATACTGACGAAAACTAAATGGAAACTAAATGAAAACTAAACTATGATGACTAAAACGAAGACTATATACTGTATATTGACAATTTCGTCAACAAATAAAAACTAGACCAGTATATGTCATTATGTAATTTTACACTTGCTTGCTGAAAATAGCAGATCTACAAGCTCACAATGTGTCACAGCACGACACATTGTGAGCTTGTAGATCGTCGTAATGACTGATTTTAATCAGTCATCACGACGGCATCACAAGGCCCGCCAAGATACCTTTTAGTCGACAGCTAGGGTCACACTATTTTATTAGTCCTTGTTTTACCAAGGACTTTACGGTGTTTCTTCGCTACTGTGTTACTGTGCTATTGTGTTTTTGTCTCCACCAGGCCGAAGGCATGGGGAGAGAGTATGTTTTGCACTCCGTCCGTGTGTGTGTCCGTCCGTGTGTCCGTGTGTGTGTGTGTCCTTCCGTCCGTCCGTTACCAGCTAATCTCCGGCACCGTTAACCCGGTCGATGCCACACTTTGCACACACACTCCCTGGATGCCAACGATGAACCTCTGCCCCACATTTTCCAGAACGGCCTGTTATAGCGCCACCATGAGGCAGCTTTTCACATGTTTTACCTAAAACTGCACCGATCTGCGTGAAACGTTGCATGCACACTCCCTAAAGGCCAAGGACAAACCGTTGACCTG
This sequence comes from Electrona antarctica, assembly GCF_951216825.1. Classification (NCBI taxonomy): domain Eukaryota; kingdom Metazoa; phylum Chordata; class Actinopteri; order Myctophiformes; family Myctophidae; genus Electrona; species Electrona antarctica. The sequence goes on from NC_136796.1 coordinate 37,999,967, forward strand.
CATTTTCCGCATCTGCCTTTTATAGCGCCACCAGGAGGCCGACTTTTGTAAAACACATTTTTTGATATTACTCCTCCAGATTCTGTCCAAAAATCTCACAAATCGTTACACACTATCTCTATGGTCATGTGCTCAAGTCGGATCTGTCCGATATTTCATATTCCATCCTAATTGGCTATAATTAGCTTTCACAGTTTGCTAGATTTCCCCGTTTTGAACAAAAGCCTCAAATCATGAACGCAGCATGCAATTTACGTGAAATCTTTCACACATTTTCTTACTAGGCTGAGGAATATATCCCACCCTTTTCACATTGGCCTGTTATAGCGCCACCAACAGGTTGATTTTTGCAAAACACATTTTTGGAACAAAATGCCTCAAAAACATGTTTATATTAATCCTAAACATTTTGCCAAACATCTCACACAGTCCTATCCTCCTGGTGGAGACCTGTGCCCAGAAGGGCACTTTTTCTAGTTTTATTGCTGTTTTTTGCTGTGTATTGTTGTGATGTGCACAGAGACCCCTCGGGGTGATGTTGCACTATAAATAAAAAATAAACTGAAACTGAACTAAAATGTGTATATTGTGTTGTTTGAGTCTGGCGAAGAGGATTTATCCTGTGCCAGAAACCTTTTCATTAAACTTCATCAAATAAACCTTTATTCTGAAGGCGATGCAGAGTTCCTTCTCTAAGGTTCACTCGCTTATAAGAGACATTTCAGCAGTGGTGGAAAAAGTAATTCTTACTCGAGTAAAAGTATCAATACTGCAATGTAGAAATGCTCCGTTACAAGTAAAAAGTCCGGAATTCAAAATGTACTTGAGCAAAAGTACAAAAGGATTGGCCTCAAAATGTACTTGAAGTACCAAAAGTAAAAGTACTCATATTGCCAGATTGTCCAACTTCACAAGTTTTCAAATGTATACAAATTCTTTGAAAATAGCCGATCTACAAGCTCACAATGCGTCGCATTGTGAGCTTGTAGATCGGCTATTGTAAAAATGGCCCAAAAGTGTGGAATGTAGGCCTATGTTTTGTAATAATAATCAAAATCTACAAAGTAACTCAAGTTTTCAAATTGGAGTAAAAGTACACATTTTTGGCTCAGGGATGTAGTGGAGTAGAAATACTGGAAATTGTAAAGTATAGCCTACAAATTACCTCAAAAGTGTAAAATGTAAATGTAAATAGTTAGTTTCCACCACTGCATTCCAGTGTGTCCACACACTCCACAGAAATCATGTAACAATATTACGATTGGATTTAATATTATATTTACAATATAAAATCATATAAACAATATTACGTTTGCCACTGCATGTGTCTCCCGGCCTCCCCCAGTGGACTGCAGGAGATGAGTGTTTTTCTGCAAGCTCATATCCGCTGAATGGAAGAGGTGAATCGTTTAGGGACAAACCATGTACACAGTGCATATGAATCAAGCGATTGTTGGCTGTTATAAATGAGTGCCTAGAGTGGCGCTGGCACCATTAAACAAACTGTCTATTCTGTCCATTGTGGAACACACGAACTCCAACCAGCAACATGGGATGTCCATTCATTGAGAAGACTACGACAAACGGCCATGGTAAAAACAGGGCTTATTGAGTCAATGCAGTAATTGTTGTGGCAAACCCGGCACTTCGAGTCGAGGCACGTTCATTCACCAATGAAAAGTGACTGTGTGTAAAAAAAAAAAAAACAACAAAAAAACAAATCTTATTCACCATATTCAGCAGAAGTGATGTGAAGTGAGAAAAAGTGAGTTTAATCTGGTGTGTCCAAAAAAATTATATCGGTCTGGTTGGTATATCACTCTCTATCCAGAATATGTGAAAGTGTCTTTTTCAACTCAAGATGGCGCCAGTGCATCATCCCCAACATTAGGTCACATTAAGCTACACAGTTATTTTGTCTTTGGTAACAATATACAACTATTTTAGTAATTCTTAGTTGCAATAAGCATAATGTAAGATTATCACTTCATCATGAGTTAGTGGATAGAAGTATTTGCTGGAGGGATATATTGTCAAGACAATAAAATGGCATTTTTAAACCATTCTTGGAATATTATGTCTTTGCTTGCATAGGACTGAGACAAGATTCTACAAAATGTCTTCTAAATCATGACAGTTTTCTGAAAAACCTATGTTTTCTAGTGAAGTGGTTTTCAAAAGACATCATGTCAAGGACTCCAAAAATGTTATGTAATTGGCACCCGACCCCCCCCCCCCCATCTGAAAATATGTTGTTCCGGCTTGTTATGGTACGGTATGGTACAGTACGGCATAGTGTGGTGTGGCATGGGTGCAGTTTGGTATGGCATGAGATGGCATGGTGTTGTGTCAGGTATAACTAGTCCAACAAGGCCTAGCCTGAACTTCTCTGGTCCTCCCTTTATAAAGTAGACTACGCACGCACGCACGCACGCACGCACGCACGCACGCACGCACGCACACAACCTCAAATGGGGGCCCTCTTGCAGCGCTAAAACATGTCACATTTTCCACATTCAGCCTTTCCCATGCAGCCTGTCTCGTCGGAGACTACAGTTACCACACTACACCACATAGCTCTGCTCGTCTAGACCACTTCTCCACATCTTCTTCCTGCTTCTTTCACCTCCTTTCCCACCTCTTCCTCTCAGCCACTATATGTTACGTCAATTGCTTATGGTCATTTTTGTGGTGTATAGTCTGAAGTATTTTTTTATCCAACTCGACACCTATCCATCTAACTATAAATGCACCACTTCTGTCTGTCTGTCTGTCTGTACCGTTACTGTAATCTATGTAACTCGAGAACCGTTCGCCCCACCGACTTCAAATTTGACACGTGTTCCACACCCCCACAAGGAGTGCAGTGCCTGGCATTGAGTCTGTGGGATACACCGTTGTCCAGAACTCTGATGGCAAAGTCCCCTTGCCATCAGAGTTTGGAAGCACTCGTTTTCAGTAAAGCAATGTCCTGCTGCCTTCTGCATTATGTGCAAATTCAAAACAGGTACGTGGTACGCAGGGAAGTTGAGTGATATCTAACGAGCACTTCCAAACTGCAACACCTTTTAAAATGTAAAGCTTTTCGTACAGCTGCAATGTTGGTGAGTTTGATGTTGTGTAATACAATCAGATAGGACTTTTCTGTTAGGATGAATGGGCTGTCTATGGGAAGTTGCACCTTGTTAGCACCTTGCCATTAACTTATATGGTAAGATGGCCGCGGTCTGCATATGGTCCATCCATACGTGCCTCTCCTCTGCCTTCCTCTTTCCTATCTTTCCTCCCCTTCATCAGCTCTCCTCTCCTCCCTTCCTCCCTGCTCCCTCCACTCCTTTCCCATTCCTCCCTCAGTCTTCTTCTCCCCGTCTAACAGCAGCCTTGGGCTGCAGCTGCATACACTCAGAGCAGAGACACTAGCCCACATCAAGGCCACGCCACTGGTACGCGCGCACGCACGCACGCGTGCGTGTGTGTGCGTGCGTGTCTGGAGCAGTCGGACTCGTTACAAGTGGGGTCACACATTAACTGCCTGTTTTGGTACACGGTGATATACACCAAAACTCACTCATGGCACTCAAATGTGGCACACAAAGATAACTGTGCCAACAAGACCCCACGCACGCACGCACACACGCAGTATGAGACATTTTGGAGGGGATATTGTCATGGCCAGTGGCCTTGTTGTGTTCCAGGCCATGCATGGCACTCCGTTTTTTGAGAACCTCATCAGTTGTAAGTTGTTACCATTGCCAGTTTAAAATTGTCTTTGCATACACCTAACTAGGTGTTCTTAGAAAGCTTGGATGTGCCCAAAACGCCCAGAGTGGGAGGGCAGTCGTTCTTGCAATGTTTGCAAAGAAGATGTTGAAGTAATTCGGCCACATCAAGCAGCCTCTGGGACACATCCAGTAGTGTAAAGTAACTAAGTGCATTAAGTA
>NC_136796.1:38006407-38035403 GCF_951216825.1 Electrona antarctica
CACTTGTGGATGCAGAGTTGCGTGGACACAGCCACCTCTATGTTCTCCCCAGCAGTAAACCGTTAACGAAGGCATACATGATACCAGACTGAAGTGGTTTTTGCCCATGCCTGCATGGTTTTCTTGTCTAATAGATCCATAAGACACAGAACAAAAAGACAAAACACAGTTAGTTCCTAAGGTGGGAATCAAACCATTGCAGTCAGGTTAGGTGGACACTACAGTACATTGGTTGAACGTGCTGGTTCCCTACCACATCCTGGTTCCCTACCAAAGGACCACAAATAGACAGAGCCTCTGCTGTTAAAAAAAAGAAAGAAAAAAGAAGTTATATTAGTTATATTTAAATTAAATGATTACTCTATCGTTCTTTTGCCAGCTGTAAACCTGGCTTACAGTTGCTAGCTAGTGCTTCTAGTTCTAGTTACTATAGGAGCGACCTAGTCATGATTGGCTGCCTCCTAAGCCAATGGGAATCTGAACCCATACTCTGAAACGCCGCAACGTGCAGCGAGTGGCAACAGCAGCTAATGCTGTGAGCTAACTGGAGCTACAGCAAAGCCATAACAAAACACAGTGAGTGAACCAACAAAAGAACGTCGGAAACGAACAAAGACAACGGCGGGGAGGTTGTGACAGAGACACATACAGTACACGTAAAAAAACAAATCAGTAAGGTCATAGAAATATTATTTTTATATTATTTCTTATAGCTACTTTAAGTCTCACCCGTGCTGCGAGTTTTGCCTATAACCTGGACACTGGACAGTATACACTCCCTTATGTGAGAGTCCTTTTGGAGTTTTCTTATACTTTTACCGTTCCATTTCTATCATCTATGGGGTGAGTTGATGGAAAAAAAGTAATTTCGGTGGTGAAGTATGCCTTTAAGCTTGAATACAAAAAAAAGTTCTGTAAGTTAACAGTATGAAGTGAGCTATACTATAATACACTCAGTCACATCATGCACACACACACACACACACTACATAGTTAAAAAGCCAACCCATACACCAGTGTTGGGCAGTAACGAGTTACTAGTTACATATTACTGTAATAATATTACTCTGCCAAAACAGTAATATTATAAAAAATAGCACATATTACATATTACTCTGGATTTGTTGGCTACCGTTTAAAAACGTTTTATTTAAAAGGTCAAGAGAGATTGCTGCTTTATTTTATAGCCTTTTTGGCTGATTGGCGACTCTTCGACTCTTCTCTCTCGAGCCACACTCGCGTGTTTGCTGCAGGCACCAAACCCACACGTCGGAGAACATCCTTTGGATCTGTAGAATTGCTTTCATGGAATTTGTCACTCAGAGTCTTTGGAGCCCGTGTATGGATGACAGTCAAGATCAGAAGGATTTTTCATTTCCGACAGCCAAGGAAGATCGACATCAACTCTACCCTCTCTGGCATCTCTGATGTTTTCAGGAGTTGGATCTAACAGCCGCCCCTCTTATGGACTGAAGGTGATGGGTGACCTCAAGTTGGTGTGCCAAAGTCCAGTGGCGTGCACAGATAGACACTAGGTGGTGCTAGAGCACCTGGCCTTTGCCCTCTGGATATCAATGTGCCCTTTTGTGTAACCCATATAAACTAGAGAGACTGTGTACCAATTTGCGGACGGACGGACGGACAGACGCGCACACACACGCACACGCACACACACGCACACGCACACGCACACGCACACACACACACACACACACACACACACACACACACACACACACACACACACACAAACATACTCTCTCCCCATGCCTTCGGCCTGGTGGAGACAATAAGCTGACTAAACATATTGTGTTGTAGGATCCTTTTTTGCAGGTGGGGTTGGCGCAAAAGTAATATTAATAATTATTACATGGCTTGGTCTGTATAACAGACCTCTGCCTAATCAAACCCTCTGAGGACCAGCTGCGCCCCACTTGTTTACTGCTGTTTCCAACATGACAGCCATTGTAAACACACACACACACACACTAGTGACACACAATGTCATTTACAACTAAACATTGCTCTCAAAAATGTTTTTGAAAACATTTGAGCGAGAAATAGACGAAGCAGTACCCGAAAATGGATTCTATTTGATCAACTCACTTCCTTGTTTTCCGACAGTGCTGCAGCCCTGCAGCTGGCCGGAGGCAGCCAGCACGAACTTATGGAATACTTTTTTTGTTGTGTTTTGGGTGTATTGATTTATGTTATGTAGCCATGTAATAAGTGGGATAATATCTGGCTAATATCTGGCAGGAAAATATCTGGCACCTTCAGGGAGTTTAACCACCTCGGCTTCACCTCGGTAGTTAAACTCCCTGTCGGTGAATTATCTCCCGACAATGACCACCTAGCCAGATATTATCCCTTACGTAACATATATATATATTGCCCAACACTGTTTATGTATACAATTACTGTATTGTCTGTTTTGAGATTTTGACAGTGTGTGTAGTTCAGATTGTTGGAATATGCAGCTGAAAATGAGAGACTGTTTTATACCCTGAATGCCACAGACGAAAAACAGTCTAAGTCCACACTTTTGATCCATAATGTATAAATGATAGATAAGGGTTCAGGACAACGAGGCCTTTTCGTGGAGGGGTCAGAATGAAATTTGGACTTGTACTGTTTTTCGTCTGTGGTACTCTATTCAGTTTGGCTGATTGGAGATTTCTTATTCCAATAAATTGGATTCAGTTGTAAAAGGAGCTGGTTGAACAGATTGTTTTCTTTCGCGGGAGGAAGGGGCCCGGTTGAAAAGTAATATAAAGTAATATGTAACTATATTAGGAACAAAGGGAGTCTACCAACGCGCCTCAAGCCTGGAGCGGCTGATCCGGTGCTTCACAGGTACAAGGACACAAGTTGCAGAAGGAGGAGAGGACACTGGAGCAGCACGGACATTTAGAGCCTTTTATTCCATTTTGACCTGAGATCAGATTCTAAAAATGTCTTCTACATCCTGACAGGTTTCTGAAAAAGCTAAGTTTCTATGTCAGTCGTTCTTCGATTTTTCAAAAATAGCAGATCTACAAGCTCGGTGGCGTGCACCTAATAACCCAAAATGGGTTATTAGGTGCTAAGTATACAGAACGACTAACGTTTCCACCTTGCAGTCTTGACTCTGAAAAAAACTCTAAAAACAAAAAATGTGAACGGCCTCACACTTCTATCTCGCTTGCACGCACACGCACGCATGCGCACACACGCACACACAGTGTTGTTTGGAAAGCCATGCAGGGAGTGAGACCCAAATTCTCCCACCAATGACGTCATGGTGCACGCACGCGCGCACACACACACGCACCATAGCCATGAATTCTCCCATGGCACGGTGAAGGTGGTTTTCCAAGCTATGCATTCAAGATGGTCATTGGTAACACTGCTAAAATGACTAAAATAACACTTCTAAAATGACTAAACTAACACTGCTACAAATCTGAGAATGTAAAGATGACACAACGTTTTCACTCTTTAAGTAAAGGTACATTGACAGGTATGACGACTCTAGACTCTAAAGTACCATTTCCTTTTGTCGAAATGGTGGAAACGGCCTATATGGGGCATTGCCTCGTCATCCAAGGCCAGGAGAAAATACATTTCCATTCTAAAAACGATATGCTTAAAACTCTGTAGGAAGGTAACTCTAGTCTAAGTCTTATGGTTTCAGTCTGAGATAAAAGGAACGAATATCAATACAACAATGAAATAGATCACTTATCAAAGTATAAGCACAACATTGCATGCAGACAAAGCCGGTCGATTTGAAAGACAGTATGACCCATGTGTGTGCGTACAAAACTGCAGGAGGCATAGCGATTAAAACCTCTGCAGATACTGTAGATCTAAGATATAGGAATATGTACAATGCCCATAACCACATAATTATCTTCTTCTCTGGACACCTATAGAGGGCACAGTCCAGTCCTCAAGAACAGGCTCTGGACACCTAGAGACACAGTCCAGTCCTCAAGAACAGGCTCTGGATACCTAGAGACACAGTCCAGTCCTCAACAACATGCTCTGGACACCTAGAGACACAGTCCAGTCATCAAGAACAGGCTCTGGACACCTAGAGGCACAGTCCAGTCCTCAACAACATGCTCTGGACAACTAGAGACACAGTCCAGTCCTCAATAACAGGCTCTGGACACCTAGAGACACAGTCCAGTCCTCAACAAACGGCTCTAGACAACTAGAGACACAGTCCAGTCCTCAATAACATGCTCTAGACAACTATAGACACAGTCCAGTCCTCAACAACATGCTCTGGACAACTAGAGACACAGTCCAGTCCTCAACAACATGCTCTGGACAACTAGAGACACAGTCCAGTCCTCAACAACATGCTCTGGACAACTAGAGACACAGTCCAGTCTTCAACAACAGGCTCTGGACACCTAGAGACACAGTCCAGTCCTCAACAACATGCTCTGGACAACTAGAGACACAGTCCAGTCCTCAACAAACGGCTCTGGACACCTAGAGACACAGTCCAGTCCTCAACAACCGGCGGAAATGTCGGTTCCCATGAAAGATGGAGCGGCTCCTTTCAAGGATCAATCAAAGTCCTTCCCTCAGAAGAGATAAACCGCCGCTTTATTTCTTTACCATAGATACAGGCTACAATAAAACACCATTTATTGATGCTAAACAATGGGTGATTTGTTGATGTGATCACTTTCGTTTTTAGATGGCTTCACCAGATACATTTTAAATCACGTGACTCTGATGATGATTATGTCGGACCTGCATGGCAACCATATTGTAAATTTCATTAGTTGCCATGAATACAGTACCTACAGTATAAGTGTACTTGCAAGTGCTGGGGATCAGGAGGGGGGGGGGTATCAAAAGCAGAAGCATATGGATCACTTCCTCCGATCGCCCAGGCAATGGGGGGGGGGGGACCACATAAATGGTAAATGGTGCATTTATATAGCGTCTGGGTCAGTGTTGATTTCGTCGACTAACACTATGACAAAGAATGTTCGTCGACTACCTTTTTCCCCCTCTTGACCAAATCTCTTAGCCTGAAAATAGCCATTTTTTGCTGAATGTTCACATCCCCATGGGTGACACTATAGGGTACAAGTGGTTAATTACAAATCGCCAGCACAGCGAATATTAAGCCGCATCCGCGCCTGGCTTCCGTTTTACTATCCATCAAGACAAAGGCTGGAGCTAATCCATCCGGTTCCACCCTTTAATCACCAATCCATCCTTAAAAAAAATAAAAGTCCCAATGTTATTTATTTGCCACAACTGCTTGTTTTTCCACTGTCTGCGGTTAATTTTCTGTGAGGAATGTGAGAAGCAGCTGTCACTTTAGCACATGAATGAAGCCGGTTTTAGCGGCCCAGAGGCATTGGAGTGGATCAACGTTTGGTAGGAGGGACAGCTGGGCCCAACGCGGGGACAATAGCACTCTCAGTTAATCATTAATACTCTTAATGAACAGCAGCCATGGCACCAGAGGTCCATCAGCCAGCCCCGGCTCTCCAAAACATTCTGCCTGGGGAGGGGGGGGGGGCAAGGGTGGTCCTGGCTGGACGGCTGACCCCACGCTGACACTTGTTGGTCGGCGGCGTCCTTTAAAGGGGCTGTCGCTTTGAGGAGAAGACAGATTTTTTTTTTTTTTTTTTATCGCTGAATCTAGATCTCTGTCTTTTTTTTTTAGTGGTGCAACCACTCCTATAGACAGCTATGTGTGTCTCTGGCTGGCTGTGTCCGTCCCTGGCTGGCTGGGTCTGTCCGAGCAACTGTTGCGCAGCCGCGCAGCCACACACACACACACACACACACACACACACACACATTTGATTGATTTGGGGTGTACAGTGACAGTACAGTAGAGGGACCCCCTGTGGACCCCCACACAGTAACTCTGTCATTTCTCAACCGTTTCGGACGTGGGGCGGCTCGCCGGAACCGGGCCGGCCCCCTGTGCGCGTTCTTGTGGGTCTGGAACTTCCGGGGACCCCCCCGGGGACCCCCACACGGAATTGCACCACTCACTTCACACGGGTGTGATTTTTAAATTAATTGTGCAGCTCTAGACTGAACCAATTAGAAGGTTTGAAACAGTACAGGACCCTTTCCTGTGCACTCAGGGTGTGGCTAGCCTCTTATAAGCAGGTGCATGAGGTTAACTGCACTGATTAATACAATATTTTCTGCTGATACTTCACTCCAGCTGATAGGGCATGGAGTACAGTGTGTCAACCGGGAGAGCAGGTAAACACAACACTCCTTCAAACCTTCAGATGTTGCACGCACGCACACATGCACACACACGCGCCCGCACGCACACACGCACACACGCACACACACACACACACACACACACACACACACACAAGAGAATGCTAATTCTGAGAAGTTACGCTCATTTATCATTTTGTACTTTAGCCTGTGAAAGCCTTACTTCTACAAACAAGGGATTGATCATTAGCATAGAGTTCGTTCCTTTGATTGTGATCTGGTTAAAAGAGCCAGTAAAATAACCAAAGATGTTATCTGGAGATGAATGAGTTTCTAAAGGGGAGCAGATGGTAGCTAAGGGTGTCACTTAAATGTAACACTGATCCTCTTGTTTGTGGTTTTTGTATGCATGCACGCGTGTCTTACGTGCACACGTGCGAGCAAGCAGGGCACGTGCGTTACACATCTGTGCATGCGGGCGTGCACCCGTGCACGCGAGCTGTGCGCGCGCGTGCATGCGTGTGTGCGCGCGCGTGTGTGTGTGTGTGCACTTGTGATTGCCTGTATGGCTTGACCACATGAATTTGTATGTGCCAGGGTGCTTGCACGTGTCTGCCTCTGTGTCCCAGCTAGGCTATCATCGGTGGTGGCAGGTGTTCCAGTGTCCCCGAAAAGAGCGGGTTTTATGTCCCCTCCTCAAGTTAGTGGCTTGGTTGCTAGGACGACGGCGCAACAGAAAGAGGCTTGTGTCTGGGGGGGGGGGGGGGGGGGGGTGGCGGGGAGGAAAGGAGGAGAAGAGAGACGAGAGAAGAGAAGGGCAGTGTTGTTTTTGGCAGCAGATTTCTATTTTAGTTTAGTCATATAGTCTTTGGAATAAAACTTCATTTAGTTTTAGTCATATTATAGTCACCTGGAATGTTTTAGTGTTAGTCTAGTTTTAGTCGACACAGTATCTCTATAGTCATGTGTTCAAGACAGATCTGTCCGATATTTCATATTCCATATTCCATCGTAATTGGCTAACATTGTATGCAGGATTGGCCCGTTTTGAACAAAAAGCCTCTAATCATGAACGCAGCGTGCAATTTATGTGCAATCTTTCGCACACTTTCCTACTAGGCTGAGGAATATATCCCACCCTTTTCACATTGGCCTGTTATAGCGCCACCAATAGGTGGATTTTTGTAAAACACATTTTTGGAACAAAATGCCTCAAATCATGCAATTGGCATCAAAGGCGTAAGAAGAAATGGCACCCTTTTCACATTGGCCTATTATAGCGCCACCAGGAGGCCACAACCTGACCTGCCCTGGTGGAGACCTGTGCCGCGAGGGGCACTTTATCTAGTTTACTTTGAAACCATGGCACATTAGGAGTCCACTAGTAGTCTAGTTGCAAAGACCCCCTTAACTCTGAGAGTGTTCAAATGGAACCAAGTGGACCCGTAAGGGTCCACTTGGTTCCATTTGAACACTCCAGACCTGTTATGGTCATTCAGGGCCATCTATTTCTGTTTCTGGTAATATTATTGTCTAGCAAAAATGGAATGTGTGCATGCGTGCGTGCGTGCGTGCGTGCGTGCGCACGATTCAAACCGTCCTCAAGGTGCCACTATACTAGCCTGCTTTACATTTTCTTCCAAACACTTCTACAGTCCCAAACTCACAGATCTCACCACATTATCTCAAACACGCAGGTCCAATTATGTTTGTGTAAACATTCTTGGCAAATAAATAAGTCACAGATTTTCCTCAAAATGCGTGTTGCGGTCAGAGTTATTGGAAAAAGGTCCCAGATTCAAACCTCACCACTACAGTTGTCAAACTGCCATTGAGCAAGGAATGGTATCACATGACTCCTTATTGTTAGTCACCCTGTATAAAAAAAATCACACCCGTGTGAAGTGAGTGGTGCAATTCCGTGTGGGGGTCCCCGGAACTTCCAGACCCACAGGAACGCGCCCAGGGTGCCGGCCCGGTTCCGGTGAGCTACCCCGCGTCCGAAACGGTTGAGAAATGACAGGGTTACCGTGTGGGGGTCCCCAGGGGGTCCCTCTACTGTACTGTACTGTACTGTACTGTACTGTACTGTACTGTACTGTCCTGTGACTACTGTCACACCTGAAATCATCATATATACAGTTAATGTGTGTGCGTGCATGCGTGCGTGCGTGCGTGCGTGCGTGCGTGCGTGCGTTAGGCTGCGCAACAATGACAATTTGTGGTGAAAACCACCCAAACGCTATTTTCGTGCTCGGACACAGGGACACAGGGACACAACCAGGGACACGCATAGCTGTCTATAGGAGTGGTTGCACCACTCAAAAATGTCTATGTGGAAAACACCTCCAATCAGTGACGGGTGGAAAACGATTCTATTCACAATGAAACTCAGCGGTGTTTGCAAAATGCTGACAATGAGTTCAAAGGACACAAAAAAGGAATTGAATATCACACAACCTATCAGATTCCTGACCAGGTATGACAGCTGTTTGTCCCGTCACTGATTGATTCTCGTCACTGATATGGCTTACGATGGAACACTGTAGAGCAGTGGTTCCCAAACTCTTTCATGTTAAGGACCCTCAAATTGACACTAATTAGCCCGCGGACCCCCATTTGAAAATATATGCCAAGGACCCCCATAAGAGAAGACTTTTAAGGCAGTGATTCTCAACCATTTTAATTTCAAGGACCCCCAGTTTGACATGCATTAGGCTACGGACCCCCATTTAACAGCATTTCAATCTCTGGGACCCCAATTAATATTGTAAAATCAATGTTCAAATGGACGGGTCCATTTGGTTCCATTTGTACACTCTCAGAGTTACAGACCCATAAGGGTCCATTTGGTTCCAAACTATAATTTAGCTGGGGACCCCCTGGAACTCCCTCAAGGACCCCTGGGGGTCCCCGGACCCCACTTTGGGAACCACTGCTGTAGAGCAGTAGTTTTCAACCCTTTTCATGTCAAGGTCCATAATTTATTCGGCATGTGATCCCCGGAACCACCGTTTGATGAGATTTAGCCTCTCAGACAAAAAAACCCGAAATAACATTTTGTTATCGCTGGATAAGACTTTGTCCACAATTCCATGCTGTATTGATGTTGGTACCATTAGGAGAGACAACAACAAGGTTGATCAAAAGTAACAATTATTTTACTTCCTCTAGTTGTGTATAGACTTCTTGAAAATGAAGTAATGCATGAAGATGTTTAACATAAATGTAACTCTTGAGAGAGTAACATTTCAAGATCTAATATGGGTGCTTTTGGTTACAAACTCTCCTTCATTTAGCTGGGGACCACCTGGAACCCCCTCAAGGACCACTGGTGGTCCTCGGACCACTGGTTGAAAACCACTGCTGTAGAGAAATAAACATCAATGACCAATTGACCATCCTGTGTGTGTGTGTGTGTGTGTGTGTGTGTGTGTGTGTGTGTGTGTGTGTGTGTGTGTGTGTGTGTGTGTGTGTGTGTGTGTGTGTGTGTGTGTGTCGTGCGTGCGTGCGTGCGTGCGTGCGTGCGTGCGTGCGTGCGTGCGTGCGTGCGTGCGTGCGTGCGTGCGTGCGTGCGTGCGTGCGTGCGTGCGTGCGTGCGTGCGTGCGTGCGTGCGTGCGTGCGTGCGCGCGCGCGCGCGTGCGTGCGTGCGTGTGTGCGCACGCACACGCACGCACGCACTAACGCACGCGCGTGTGCGTGCGTGCGTCTATGTGTGCACAAGGATGCACATGTGTGTCAGTGAGTGTGTGTATGCGTGTGTGCACACATGTAGCGTGTATAGTGTGTGTAGGTTTGGTTCAATGTGTGGTTAGGTCACCTAGCTTAGGTGTAAGGAAATCTGGGAGTAACTAGGAGTCATCAATCCCTACTTGGCCTCTCTTTTCTCCCACGGGAGGGAGATCATTCTCCCCTGGCGAGGCTGATCAGCAGCTGCCGCCCGCCCGCACGCACGCACGCACGCACATGCACACGCACACGCACACGCACACACACACACACACACACACACACACACACACACACACACACACGTGCACAAACACGGACAGCGGACAGCAGAGTTGTTTGACACCTGCCAAGTTAAGTGTGGTTGAATCGAACGCGACAGTTTTGAGGTCAACTGTTTATAATGATTTTGCATTTTTCTCCAGCCTTTATCTTCAGGAACACCTTGCTGTGCATGTTCTTCACAATGTATGAAGTACTTTACTGTGAACAGCGTCTAGACAGGTGCACAATGCCCGGCTGCTGCCCTGAACCGCACCACTGACACAAAAGTTTCAATCATTTCAAATCACAGAAATCACATCAATCACAGAAATAATCTATTATGTTGTTGCAGTCCAAGAGCAGGTGCCAATGGCGAGTACTAGGAACTGTTGGGGGGCACAGGCAGTTCATCGACACAATGATAAGAGCTGTGTAAATGTTTTATGTTTTGTGAACGTTATATATAATCGATTATTGCTCCAAAATTAGTATCATTGACATTCACAAATTGTGGCGGCTCCATGATTTACTGAATAAGATTCTTCTGTAGGATAAATGATGTAGTTATAGTTGTGTCAAAGAACTTTGATCTAAGAACAGTGGCTGTTGTCCTTCCTCCCATTGAGCCTGTCACAATTTCTCATTTAACTTCCCCCATTAAGAAACTTTCTAGACTATCTCTCTGCAATGTCTGACAACACGCAGGAAAGTGGCAATACACGATTTGTCAAAACCGACAAATCACGTTTAATTTCTCTGTCAAGCAGCATTCAGGTGCACGCAAGATAAATACACACTGTCAGTGTGTATTTGAGTTAGGTTAATTTGAGTTAAATGATCCGTGTGACACTGATCATTTAACTCAAATTAACCTGTACAGTATGGAAACCTGGCTTGAGTCCTCCAGGGAATACTGACATTCCAGTTGAGGTATTAAGCTTCGCTGTAACTTGTGTTGTGTTTCTCAACTGTCATGTGAAAGCATTTAAAGCTTCATTTGTTGGGTAACCGCAAAACATGCTTTGATGTTGACTGGCTTGCAGCTAGACACGGCGAGTCTGCAGTCACCTGTGTTGTTTGTTCATCAAGGTTAACTTGCTGTATAAATGAGAAAAAAATGAGTAAAAATATATTTTACCACAAGCTGCTTGGGAAAGTTAATAAACAAATCCTTGAATAGAATCCACTGAATAGAAGTCTTAAATTAAAATTAAACTGAGATAAGATGAGAAAAAATAAACTGCAACCGCCTCACTGTCGCAGTGACGATCCCATGTGGTCTGAGCTGTGTGCCTCCATGACGCTCCTCTTTCATTTCCTCTGTGTTAGGATCGATATTAAAGATGGAGTGCCGTGATATTTGTATTTTTTTCCCCAGTTTTTCCTGTGTTTATGAGGTGACAGTACTTCATTAGACCCATTGGTGGTGGCTAAATATCTCTGTGCATGCGTGGACTGCCTTGAAGGAACAGTATCTGAATTTGCCTGGTAGGTACGGGATGAGAAGTGTGGAAATCTGATATGGGAGATGACTACAAGAGACGGCTGTGTGTGGCTAAAGTATAGAATCAGGATGAGACATGGACGCTCACAGTAGACCAGAAAAAGGCCCTGGATGGCGTCTACACAAGAATGCTATGAATGGCACTTGATTTAACATGGGAGGACCATATCAGAAACGTGGTGGACCCAGGGCCGGATCTACCATATGGGCACTTTGGGCATGTGCCCAGGGGCCCTTGGGCACCAGGGGCCCCTCCTTTTCTTTTAAGCTCCACAGAAAATGTACCTGCTAATCCGAATTAAATAAATGGTGTTTTATTGTTGGTGAGAAGGGCAGCTCAAAAGTGCAATTGTGTGTAAAGCAGCAACAATGCGCTAGATTGGCTGTCACTCTGGGGGGGTAGGCGACCGGAAATAGGCCAATAAAACGGCATAAAACTGCCCCAAAACGGCTCCGAAACAGCAAAAATGTTGCGCGTGCGTGAAGGGGGGCCCTTCGAGCTTCAGGGCCCAGGGGCCCTCAGAGGTGTTAATCCGGCCCTGCGTGGACCTCTACTCGGGCCATGGACAAGATCAAAAAGACAAGGACGAGGCTGACTATAGGCACTGTTACTGTCAGGCACTTAGAACTGATCATCACAAGCCCACTAATGCAGTGGGAGCCAAGCCAACGCACAGCTGCAGTAGGAGGGTAAGGGGGTGCATCACTTGTGTGAATACACAGCGGCGTGACCATAGACATATATAAAGGCTAGATGGTGCAAGGCGGAGACTCTGGTGTCGTTCATCTTGCTACAGTCCTACATTCTGTGGTAGCTCAAACAAAAATACTCATAACTCAAATTTGGACGGATTTACAAACGGTTTGGTTGATTACAGACGTTATCGACGTGGCTATGATTCAGGATGCTTGTCTGCTTAATGTTATTTTTCATATGAACGTCATATAAAAGCATATAAGTATGCGGACGTCTCTGACGTTTATAACAAGCCAAACCGTTTGAAAATCGGCTGAAAGTTTAGCAAGTTATGGTTATTTAAAAAAAGTTTCAAACGCATCGTGCAATAAAACAATGAAGCAAATCTAACCTTGTCCTGAGCGTCTCTGGAGTGTGCGGTCCCTTCCTTTTATTGGGGAAGTTGGGCGTGACAGCATAGCCAGCAATACTGCAGAGCCCCGGACCCTGATGGTGAATAGGAAGTAGTGGAGGGCGGCAATCCAGGAGTCCTGTTGGTGTCAGCTAGTCCAAACCCTCGCATCACACCATCAGATGAACATTTATTGAACCCTGAGCGGAAACACAGGAACTGGTATGAGTAAGAGTCAAGAACCATTAAAATAGTCAACAAAAATCAAATGAAATGCAATCAAATAGTGTAAGTCAGCATCAATACAGAGACTATACAAATGTATTTGTGTTCTATCACCGTGCAGTGAACCCTGAATATTAAGGATATACAGTATGTATAGATTAGATTATAATCTACTGGTATATATACTGTATAAGTGAATTGAAGATCTGGGTGATATATGTACTGTCTATCATCAACAATGAATATGTGAAAGAATATAAGTACAGTACAGTCTATCAACAATAAATATGAGTGAATATTTTGTGTACTGTAAATCTCTCATCAATATATCCTACTAGTCCAAGTGCAGTGCAACAGAGTCAAAGCTGATTGATTGATTGATTGAAAATTGTATTAAGAAGACTGACAGGAAAGAGGGAGAGAGAGAAGGGGAGAGACATGCGGCAAAGGTCGTCATGAACTGGACTCGCACACGCGGCACGCTGTCAGGCAAAAGCCTACAGTATATGTGGCATGCGCCTGGCCAGCGGGCGCCTTGTTTTTAGGGCCTTTGAGGTGCTGTGGTACCATGAGGTGCATGCATAGTCGAAGAAACCTTGTATAAGGACTCCTGTTAGGGTCTTCAAAGTATTTTTGCTGACCAGTGAGGAGATCCAGTGAGGAGATTCCCTCAAACCGGAAGAATAACAATAAAAGTGTGACTCCTTCTCTCGTAGCCTGCAGAATTTATTTTGAAAAATCGGTTTGATGGAAAGGAAGTTCCAGATTGAGGGTCCCGGCCTGATGACTACAAAACAATGACTACAACATGACGTAACGATATCATCCGCTCCGACCATAAACCCGAAAAGGAATGCTGCCCAGGCTAATCACCACCCATCAGGCAAACCAGGCATACTTAATGAACTGATGGGTGTGGCCACTAAGTACTAGTAAAACACACAAATTACTTGAAACTGAAAAAGAGGAATGGTGTACGCCGTATTGAATCAGATCAGATGTATTTCATGCAACTGCTCATCTTTTTCAAATTAAGATTTGCTGAAGCAAGCAAAATGCTGATAAGTCATATGTCAGCAGTTCGATCAGGTCAATCTAATGGATTTTGTTCAAGATCAAAAGTCATATAAAGTCGACTAATTAAGGCTTTGGCAGGTTATGAGTTGTTTCAGAATCTGTTTACGAGTGTGCCCCAGCTGGCCCCTCTCTCTCTCTCTCTCTCTCTCTCTCTGCACACAACAGCATACACAGTAAATCCCAAACACCATTTGGGTCCCATTTTTACACTAGTTAAATGAACCCTGCAGATTTTGATTGAAATTGGTATCCATATAAGGAGTATGCATGCTAATGTATTCAATCTGGGCAATGGCTCTCAGTGCTCATTTCACATGAACAATGATGATGGAAAAATGTAAATGCCCACATTTACAGTAATTGGTTGGGGATACATTGTCTGCATTGTGCGCTTTGTGATGCAAATGTTTTAAGTTTTGGGTTTAGTTAGTCTATATAGGGCTGGGCTGGGCGAGACTGCCATACATAGCCTACTACCATGTCATTATCATCCCTAGCTTCACTGTTTCAATGGAAATCAGCGTATTCTACAAGCAGCATGCAAGGCAAATCTTTATGTAAATCACAACATCGGGGGAATGTCATTCTTCTGATCTTGTGTGCCTCTTCAAAACAAGCCGGTGCTTGTTTCCACGGCTGTAACTGATCACTAATCATTGACCTAATCAGACATGAAGTCTCCCCCCTGTCAGGTGAAAAGAAGCAGCTTGGACTCCTCATGCATAGAAGGAAGCATGAGGTCAGTCTGCTGCCCCCCCCGGTTGGCAGAGGAAGTGTAGCGCCCAGGATTACATTACTTAATATTGACACTGGGTGAAAAAATGGGTTGCAAAATTGTGGGATAAAAATTGACATTTTTAGGGAACATTTCTGCATGTATGCAACTATTTTTTTTAAAGAGATAGTATAGGCTAAGCTATATTTATGTATGACAAAAATAAAGAGCATAGAATTAAAAACTTGTAGGACATGTGTAAACATGAAGCTGTTGGCATACATAGCTGTTTCATAGTAGCCTATGCAGGCCACCATTTTGAAATGTGTCCCTTGCGAAACTTATTGCATGATAGCCTACTGATTAAATGTTTTATTAGGCCTACTGATTAAACATTTCTGTGTCTATAGATGACCCCCCCCCCCCCCCATCATAATTCATAGTTTCACACCATAATTTTGGTTTTGTTTCAATTATATATTGCACATTTTCAAGTTGACAAAAATAATCATGACATATATATGCCTACTGAACATTTTCAACGGTAAATGTTCTTGTTTAACTTTTTTTTGTTCGTGTATATAAGCCAAGCGTACATAAATACATGTTTAAATCTTTAACTCATTTAACCTACAAGATGTGTAACCTGTGGGTGTTTTTTTTTTGGGAGCGGGCATTTGGTCACATGGTAGGACTATAGCATCCAGTCTGCAATGCTCAGTGGGGGGTTTCATGTGTGCAAGTGCATTGAAAACGACCACCCGAGAAGATACTTGAAGAATGCTTTACTGCAGTGGTTTTCAACCAGTGGTCCGTCCCCGTCCGGGGACAGGGCGGGGCGGGGGGTTCCAGGTGGTCCCTAAACGATGGAGAGTTTGTAACCAAATGGACCCTTATTAGTTTGTACTAACTTTTGAGAGTGTAAAATCAGTTCATCATTTCATTTTACGCTCTCAAGAGTTAAATCAGTGTTAAACATCTGTATTAGGCCTACTTAATTTACAAGACGTCTACATAATTTAAATCATATATCCAACAATACAAAAATAAAAAAAAACTTTCGTTTTGGGTCATTAAGTCTAAATGGTGGCTGTACATGCTGAAAAAAATAATGGGCCTCGATATGAAAAAGGTTGAAAACCACTGCTTTATGGACATAAATCAGGCAACGGGCCTTGAACCTGACCTTATGGTCCATCTAGGGGAGCTTGTCACATTGCTTCCCCGCTGGCGCATTGTTAAGGGAACGGAATGGAGAGAGATAGTGTACGGGCTATCCAATAAACTTCACTGCCGCCCTGTTCGGACCCTCTCCTCTCCTCTCCCCCATGCGGTGCTCCACAGTTTTGACACAGAGACAAAAAAACCGACTAGGGGGACTATGAATGGTAAAGAAACCAAGGAGGAGGCAGCAGAGCAGAGGAGGGAAAGCAAAAGAAAGCGGTTTGCCTTTGTAGTCGGGGAGGAATGCGGAAATGTCCCTGCTCTGTGTCAAACCTCTCTGAAGGGGGTCAGGCCACATTCAACCAGCGTGGGAAAGCCAGCCAGGGAGAGAGAGAGGGAGAAGGAGCTCTCTCTCACACACACACACACACACACACACACACACACACACACACACACACACACACACACAGAAACACAGACAGACAGACAGACAGACGTTGCAGCATATCAAGAAAGGGAAGAAGAGGGCATAATCACGCGTCTACCACCATTGTCCTGTGCTAGCTGCTGTGACCTCGGCAAAAGAAAAAGTTACAGTGCGCTGAGTAGGCTATAGTGCGCAAACGGGATTTTTTTTGGGGTTGTGCGTGGAATACGCCCCCCCACCTCCTCCTCCTCCTCCCTTGTTTTAGTTTTTCTGTGCCAGAGAGAGTTGTAGTCTTTTTATTTGGAGGGATGGGAGGTTAAGAGGAGCTGCTGCAGCTACCTGTGTGGCCCCGCCGTGAGGACACTATAAAGACAGGACAGTGAGGGATGTGTGTGTGCCGCTGCAGGAAAAGCGTTTCTCCATTCATCTATACTAAACGCCAGCGATGAGAACTCCTCCAACCACGGCAGTTTAAAAAAAAGGGACATGTCGACGTTGTATTCATGCGACCTTTTTGTTGACAACATAAAACAAGGTAAAACGGGGATATTTTGTAATTGAAATGGGGATAAATAGTGGCCTAGGTTAAGAACAAATTACGTGTCCAAACACTATCATATTAAATAACAACCGCCAGTAAACTATAGCCTATGTTTATTTTATTTTTATTATTTGAATGCAAGCACAAATAAATTGGAAAAAAATATTTAAAGCCGAGGAAACGCCTATGTAACCCCACTAAAACACAGTTTTACCCGTTGCAGTTAATGTGTGTGTTTAGTTTGGAGTTAGAAACTAGTTTAAATGGACTGTGGTGGTATAGGAAGTTTAGACAATGCAATCAGTAGCCACGTGCTCCACAAACTTGCTTTAGCCTCAAACACAAGCTATGATAAAGAGGGCTAGAGAAAATAGTATGGTCGTTTCACTGTTTATTTAAGGGCATTGGGTTGAATTGCTGTATGCCTACTGCAGTTTGGAATTCTCTATTTTAGTTTATTTTGCACAATTTCGCCTACTCATTTATATTATAGCCCACATATTATCTCAAATAACATTGTATAGTTTGACGAATTCGCGAAGATAGGCCTACCCCAGTCGCAAAATAACAGAATGTAGGCTATTAGTCTATTTTGTATTTATTTGACATTATTCTGTGTTCGAGGTAGGAGGACATGAGTTGATATGCGTAATAGGAGGAGGAGTGGAACTTGGACGCATCTGCATGGGCTCTCTCTCTCGTGTTGTTGATAGTCGGAATAAAACATGATGACAGCTGTCTCATTGCCTACCTGGACTATTGTTTAATCCACATTTACAGAGATGGTGACTTCTTCCATCTTTGTCTCCCTGTTATCTAGGCAATAACACGTGCCAAGAAGTTTCTGTGAAGATGCCTTTGTGAAAACTAGTGGCTCGTCGTCACACCACGTCTCGCCGGGATTCCCCGCAATATTTTTCAGCAAGAGAAGGAGAGAAACAAATCAGCAAAAAAAGAAAATGGACAAAGAAACTATTGGTACTCAGTATGAGCCTGTCGCCGAGATCGGCGAAGGCGCTTACGGGAAGGTGTACAAGGCGAGAGATCTGAAGAACGGGGGACGCTTCGTAGCCCTAAAAAGAGTTCGGGTGCAAACGGAGGAAGAAGGAATGCCTCTCTCCACGATCCGCGAGGTGGCGGTACTGAGGCAGCTGGAAGCGTTTGAGCACCCCAATGTTGTCAGGTAAGAGCTCGCTGTGTGTGTGTGTGTGTGTGTGTGTGTGTGTGTGTGTGTGTGTGTGTGTGTGTGTGTGTGTGTGTGTGTGTGTGTGTGTGTGTGTGTGTGTGTGTGTGTGTGTGTGTGTGTGTGTGTGTGTGTGTGTGTGTGTGTGTGTGTGTGTGTGTGTGTGTGTGTGTGTGTGTGTGTGTGTGTGTGTGTGTGTGTGTGTGTGTGTGTGTGTGTGTGTGTGTGTGTGTGTGTGTGTGTGTGTGTGTGTGTGTGTGTGTGTGTGTGTGTGTGTGTGTGAGACATGTTGCTCTATAGATATTGTTGTTTTGGTTTTTTTTAAGATCTTTGCTTCAGAAGACAACCCTGTCATAACTTTACTTTATTCAGAGTCAGTGAGTTTAGTCAGGTCTTGTGTGTGGTGAGACTATACTCAAGATTAGTCCTTGGTATTTGTTTTATTTTATAGCGCATAAAGAGCTGCGGGACTTGGGTGCAATTCCAAATGGACACTTAAGGCTTGAATAGCTAGTAACCGCTCTAACAATAATTCCCCAATGAATCAATGAATAATGGACACTAATGGCTTCTTCTACAATGTACCCATGGGAAGACAATTAGGTCAGCATGGGTTGTGATAGTCCATTTCTATTAAGTAACCAATTATTTGAATACACCCCATGTTTTTATGTCTTTATCACAAAATCAAGTGAACTTAAGTGGGAAAGCATTTGCTTTTTAACATTCAAAGTTAAAATTGTACAGATTCATAAAGCCCCACAGGAGCCCACGTTTCTCTCCAGCCGAGCCAAGCCGCATGGCCAGGCTAGGTGGGGTGCATTGTGGGCCTTCTGTGTTACTCCAGGCAACCCCTGGATGTTTGTAATGGGGCCCATGCCCATTATTCATTCCATATGTTGAGTGTCTGCTGAGAGCGCCCATTGTAGCCCGACAATCAGGCTGCGAGGGGCGTTTAACCCCCGGCACCTCGAGGGGAGCGTGCGTTTCATTCTCTGACATCATATACGTTAATGACACCTTGAAAGAAAGGATCTCCTCTCACACGCTTTTTTTTCCAGGATCTCCAACCCCACTGATTACAAGGTATTGGCTCCGGTTGCTTGTTGGTGAGAGAGGAATGGAAATGCTTCCTGGGGGGATTTAACAGTGTTGTTCCAGGCTTTGATTCACAGCCGTTTATGTAGATTAGCCGCTTTTCGGATGAGTTACAACTGCACATCTGCATGCATCAAAAAAAGTTTGTTTCCACTGTTTATTTGGGATTTAAGACCATGCCCCATCGATAAATCATTCATTGCACTCGTCATAAAGTGGTGTATTTCTTCTGTGAATAATGATGGGTTTTGCAAGATGAATGCTACTATTGAGGGGATCTTAAAAAAAAAGCCTTCATCAATCTTGACATCGGCTCATGAAAGCCTTGTAGGAAACGGACCTCGTCACCTCTCATTGTGCCCTTGGAGCACACCACGGTCATGTCTTTGAGGGAATTCCATCCCCGGATCCCAGATTGCATGCTTGGTTGCCGCGACGAGAGATGCTACCCTATAGACATCAGTGACAGATAGGGCTCAGCAAGGGTTGCCATGAAGGCAGTGTTGATTTTGGCAGCAAATTTTGATTTTAGTTTAGTCATAGTCTTTTGAATAAAGTTTAATTTCGTTTTTTTTGTCATATTTTAGTCATCTGAAATGCTTTAGTTAGTCTAGTTTTAGTCGACTAAATGTCATGCGATTTTTGTCGACTACAGTTGATTTAGTCGACTAAAATATAATTTGGCGGGCCTCGATGCCGTCGTAATGGCTGATTTTACACTTGCTGAAAATAGGCGATCCACAAGCTCACAACGCGTCGCAGCATGACACGGTGTGAGCTTGTAGATCGGCTATTTTTAGTCATCATAGCTTAGTTTTCATTTAGTTCCCATAGTTTTCGTCAGTGAAAAAATGTAGTCGACGAACAGTTTGTTGTTAGTATTAGTCGCTAAAATCAACACTGGGTTGCCTGCTTGGTTTCTGTGACGAGAGATGGTGACATCATCAGTGACAGATAGGGCCCAGCAAGGGTTGCCATAGAGTATCAGGAGTTGTTGTGGTGCTGGTAACTTGTGGTCCTCCTCAGCTCTTTGAAGAAGACATACTGGATGGCTTTTTTTCCTCAGCTTTTCACCAAAGCCTGCCTTGGCAGCGCTGCCGACATAATCTGGATTCTTGGCCGTAGTTTGTTGCCTAGAGAAACACGACCGTAAATGTTGGTGTGTGGTTCTTGGTGTGCTTGAATCACTCCACGAGTGTCGCATGCGCCGAGTAGTTTTTCAAGAGCAGCCTGGGGCCATAATTTGTCCACTGTTAGCACCATGGAGGATAACAACATTTAGGGCTGGGGAAATAAGTATATCGATCTATATCATGATATGACCTTAGATATCGTCTGGAATTTTGGATATCATATGTGATATGTCATGGTGTTTTGTCTTTGTTTGAATCACTTGTTGAATTGCACACTGAAATGAAATGAAAAGAATAACTATAACCTAAACAAACCTTATATTTTAGACCCGCAGACCTGCTATTTTCACAATTTCGGGAAAATGTGTTTAGTTTCATTTATATTATCGCCACTATACAACATTATCGTCCATATTGTGCCCATATCGCCCAGCCCAACATTTTAAGAAAAAAGCGTCAAATGTCCTGTTAATTTTACCATTTGAATTCAGATTTGTACTAGTTTCAAAAGGTAAAAATCTACCGGAAGGTGACTTTTTGGGGTGCTTTTCGGAGCCTTTATTTGATACAGGTACAATGGACACCCACGCTGCAAGTTGCAGCGTGGGTGGAGCTTCATTTCCACCAGCTGTTTAAAAACCAGGAAGAGATGCCTGCCGCTCGCGGCTTTTGGCATCTTTGTGAATCTACTGTCTGGATGCAGTCACTATGTGGCTTCCTTCCCTGTAAGATGGCGCCTGAGATACAGACGCCCCAAGAGCCAAAGGAGGCATCTACCTTTTTATGGTAGATGCCATAGGAATCGAACAGGGGACTCGAGATATTAAATGCAGTGTCAGGTTTTACATTTTTGAGTGGTGCAAACCACTCCAACAACTGGCTTTGTACCCGTGTTTCCGTGTTTGTTCGTACCAAAAAAATGAGCATGGTTGCTATGGTTAGCAACCAAAAAAACGAGCATGGTGTGTACCTGTACAGGTGAGCATGGTTGTTATGGTTAGTGTGTGACGTCACTGCACCACTCTGTTCACACAGGTGTGATTTTTTAAGTTATGAATTGGCCAAATCTGCAGGGACGTTTTGAAATCAGTTTTCACCATGCAGTGTAAGTCGAGGCGGTTTGTATTTGTATTTTTTGTATTTCTTTTTTTTACAAAGCAAACATTTAATATATCTTGCCAATATTTGGAGGTACATCATGTCAAGGTTACTACACAACCCAAACCGCAAGCATTTACCAAATAAACGTTTTTTATCATATTGAGAAGGTCCTGTTACGAAAATCTTAATCAGTCACCAAAGTAAAAGCCCTTTTATTGAATGAACAGCTAGGGCTCCAGTAACATCAAAGGCAAACTGTCAGAAAACAGGTCTGGACAGTTATTTGACACCACCAACAAATTCCTTTTCTACCCGATTCACAATCTCTAATAGATTAGATAAGATTCTCAGCAAGGAAATGCATTAAGTAGTAAACTGTCTTGGTACTTTTTGGATGTGCTAAAATATGTGTGTGTATACAAGATATACATTAGATATATACATTATTTTCAAAAGCCTTAATTCATGTCGTAATTTAGTTTGTCACATTTTAGTCACCTGGAATGTTTTAGTGTTAGTCTAGTTTTAGTTGCCTAAATATCATAAGATGTTAGTCGACTAAATCTACAGTTGATTTAGTAGACTAAAATGTATTTTGGTGAGCCTTGATGCCGTCGTAATGGCTGATTTTACACTTTCTGAAAATAGCTGATCTATAAGCTCACAACGCTTCGCAGCGCGACACGTTGTGAGCTTGTAGATCGGCTATTTTCAGCATGCAACCAAGTATAAAATTAAAAATATTTTTTTTATCCCACGATTTTGTAACCATTTTTCACCCCTGTGTCAATTATCTAATGTGATCCTGGGCTCTACACACCCTACGCCAACCTAGTCCCCATATATGGGGGACATGGGGAGAGCAACGGACTTGAACTCATGCTTCCTTCATGCCTGAGTGTCCAAGTTGCTCCTTTACACCTGGCAGGGGGGAGTTTCCCCCTCCATCAGGAGCCCCGGATGACTTATTTATTGACATAATTGTCAATATATGTAGTCTTTGTTTTAGTCATCGTAGCTTAGTTTTCATTTAGTTTCCAATTACTCAGTCAGTGACAAAAGGTAGTCGACGAACATTTTTCGTCATAGTATTAGTCGACGAAATGAACACTGTTACAAAGTCACTCCTGTCAAGCAAAACAAGGTGTTTTCCTCACCGGTTACTCCGGCTCCAGGTTGTTCGATGTGTGTACAGTGATTGAATGGTGTTATTTTCCTCACCAGTTACTCCGGCTCCAGGTTGATCGATGTGTGTACAGTGATTGAATGGTGTTTTCCTCACCGGTTACTCCGGCTCCAGGTTGTTCGATGTGTGAACAGTGATTGAATGGTGTTGTTTTCCTCACCGGTTCCTCCGGCTCCAGGTTGTTCGATGTGTTTACAGTGTCTCTGAATCGTCTTGTTTTTCTCTCCGGCTCCAGGTTGTTCGATGTGTGTACCGTGTCTCGGACGGACCGCGAGACCAAGCTCACTCTGGTCTTCGAGCATGTGGACCAGGACCTGACCACCTATCTGGAGAAGGCTCCGGACCCGGGGGTACCTCCCGAAACCATCAAGGTAAATACTAATACTAATATGGATCGTCCTGAATGTCTGTTCCCAATCCAAGTAGCCGGTTTTCTATCCTACTTGGTAAACAACGTTGAGTGTTTATCCACATTTTGACACTTTGAGTGTTAAATTAACAGTTTGACTGCGGAAACGCAATGCCACGTTCACTGCCTGGATTTCACTAACCTTTGAAGAACGGCCGCGCCGACGTCATCGTTCCTTTTCATGAAAATACGCTTTAAAATGGTGTGATCCTTTGTCGTAGTGTTGAAAAATAATCCAAAGTGGCGATCAAAAACGACAACAGAGCGGAAGAGGAACACGCCCGCTGCGCACCACCGCCGCCATTGGAATGCATTGGGCCTCAATTTCCCAGAACCCTTTGCATGCCAGTGCGACGGATGTTTTTTCTGATGACGTCATCAAAACGTGTCACCTATCCCACTAGAAAGAGAGAAAATAGAAACAAGTCTTAAAACGCAAATTAAACAATGAAAACGTAACTTGTGTAACTTGTTATTGGGAGGGAAGCTGTTCTACAATCAATTAACCCATTCAGGATGGCAACCCCTTTTAGTGTTTTAAGCATTATGTTATACTTTAGCTATTGAAAAATGGCAGAGGGGGGGGGGGGGGTCCCTGGAACAACATATTTTCAGATGGGGGTCCGCGGCCAAATACAGATAATTCTGGGGGTCCTTGACATGAAAAAGGTTGAGCCCCACTGACATAGAAACCCTCAGATTTTTTGCTGTGCAGTAACACATCATGCTCACTTGGCATACTGGTGATTCTATCTGCTGTATCTAATCGGACAGGAACTAGTCACGTGTAGGCCACAGCTGATTGCAACTTCCGGCTATAGGATAGAAAACCAGCAGTAGGCCTGTCAAGGTACTTCCGTCACAAGTGAAATGCATGTTGGGAGGGACACAGATTAATCTAGGGGTCACACTTTTCCGTGCAACAGTCCCCTTGCCTTCTCCACCGCACCTCCCCTTTAGGAATTAGACAGCCCCCTGGCAGGCAGCAGAGCCACACAGGGAAAACATCTCGGGCGCATACTACAGTTATTTCACATCTTCGTCCTGTTCGTACGTCAGTCGATATAACTTCAAACCATACGCGGGTGATTTCTTGGCGCAACAGCACGGCAACAGTGCATGGCAGACAGCTGAAATCCTGCACTGACACAGCGAAAGCATCCCCACCTCCTCCTCCACGGCCAGACATATACAAACAGGGTTTTTCGACACCCAATCCGCCCGGGACGGGAGATTTAGCAGCCACAACGTTGGACGGGTGAATTTGCAGCCAACGCTACGTGCGTTAACGTGAACACATGCACTGTTTGGCCACCACACTGTCCGCCCCCCTCCTCCACCGTGGGTTATCGTCCAGACGTCCACACACACATGCACTGTGATGCACACGTACTTTCCCAGTAGCCTAAAGGTGTTTGTGTTTCGACACCACAACATGTAATGAGCGGGTCCATCTGTTGGATCAGAACATATCAATAATATAATTATCATTATCATTCATCCATCCATCCTACATTAGCCTACCTTTGTGCCCAACCCAACTTCCCAAGATCATCTGTTAACAATTCCCTCCCTATCAGTCATGTGATCTATTACATCGCAATACCCACACTGTACATCATTTGGTGTTGATATATTCAGAACGGGTAAGGACTAGTAATATACATATTTCATTCCACTTTTGCCCTTTTTCTCCTTTTTTGGGCGACTCCTCTGTGTACCACCAGAGAGGGACTCGAGTACCACCAGTGGTACTAGCACCAGTGGTTGGGAACCTCTGCTTTAGAGTGCATCGGCGGGAGTAGCAGGATTTTGGTACCGCTCAAGGAAATGACATTGACAATTTGACACTTCGACACTTCCGCCGAAACACTCTCGGCCTTAGGTTGTGAGTTACCAGGCTTTTCTCTTCGCAGATGAGTAAAGGCCGGGACTAATATGGGGATGTATCACCAGGAGGGGGTACAGGCTTTAGTTCCGACATACTATTGGTCCGAGTGTCATTAGACCGACAACCTACTGTACCTCAAACCACTAACCGCAAGCACAGGAGCAGCACATGTTCGACCGCACGTCCAGCCGTTGTTCCCGCATGTCTGATCTGCGCGTGTAATAGGGCATTAAGCAACTAGTCGACTAGTTTACTAGTCGACTAGTAAATCCACTAGTCGACCTTGTTGGTACTAGTTTGACTAGTTGATAAGAAAAAATAAATAAATAAATGCATTTGTTTTATTTTTTCCCTGATTTTGTAGGCCTCAAGATCAGGTAGATTATAGTTATAGTCACCATGTACACAGTTTTTCAATGTACAAATATTTATTTAAAAAAAAAGAAGTTTTTAATTATTTTACATAATAGGTAGTTAAACAACTAGCCGACTAGTAAACTAGGCAACTAGTCAACTAGTAAAAATGACTAGAAGTGAATGCCCTAGCGTGTACCCCAGCAGGAGAAGTTGTATGCTTCTATACATTCTTGTGAAATGTGAAACTACAAGTAAAATGCCTATGGTCTTTAAAATGACTTCATCAAGGATGCATTGGCGTACGTAACAATATTGACCATCTATGAAGACCCATACAGGAGTTCCATATGGAACCCTTTTATGAGCCATACTGTGTGTGAGCCAAGCTATAGAAGCAGAACCCTTTTGTTCGTAAGAAGCAGTGTTTCGGTCGACTAAATATCATATTTTATTCAACTAAATTTACAGTTTAGTCGACTAAAATGTATTTTGGCGGGCCAGAGGGTCGCCATGTAACTCCTTGCAAAAACTTGCAACTATTATTACCAATGGCATGTTGCACGTTTCATTGGTGTGGTTTGTTTTGTTGCAAGGAGTTGCAGTGGTGTGGTTTGGGCCTTAGTTTTAGTCATCATAGCTTAGTTTTTTTTAGTCAGTGAAAAAAGGTCGTCGACGAACATTTTTCGCCATAGCATCGGTCGACGAAATCAACACTGGAGGCAAGCTATAGAGCGTCGCAGTCCCGCCCCCTACCAGGGACCAGGAAATGATTCCCTGTTCATTTTCCTCATAGACATTTCAAAAAGTATTTATTTAAATACCTTTTAAGCCTCGTACAAAGCCAACACAACTTTTCGGGCCGAACAAATAATTAGAACACTTTTCTTTTGTTGTTTTTCTTCTTTGTATTATTTGTTCAGCCCCCAAATTATTCTGTCATGATTTGTCACAACTCGAGTTGGCTTTTTCCGTGGCGTAATCGTCTTTTAAATAAATACTTTTTTGAAATGTCTATGGTCAAAAATGAATGAGGAATTCACTTCTGGTCCTAGCGTCGTCATGAAAGGGGGCGGGACTGCGACACTCTATAGAACCAGGACCATGGAGGCAAGCTACAGAACCAGAAGCATTTTGTTTAACCCATTTTGACCTGAGATCAGATTCTAAAAATGTCTTCTACATCCTGACAGTTTTGTCAGTCGTTCTTCGATTTTTCAAAAATAGCAGACCTACAATCATAGCGCGGCGCGCTATGCGCTTGTAGATCTGCTATTTTTCAATAGCTAAATCATAACATAATGCTAACACCAAAAGGGGTTCCCGCCCCGACTGGGTTAAGAATGCAGTTCCAAAGGGGAGTGGTCTTGGCTCGGGCCATGCAGGCAGAGACGCGGACGTCCAAACATCAAGAGGTGCTGGGGCGTTTTGAAGGAGCAGCACATGTGGCAGATGGGCTCCAAATTAGAGGCTCCATGCCTTCTCTATTTTCACTCTGCCCTCTCGTTCTCCCAGCTTTTACTGTAAAGTGGATCGCAGATGGAGCCTGTGTGTGTGTGTGTGTGTGTGGTGTGTGTGTGTGTCCCTAGACCAAGGGCAAGCAAGGACCCCACAGGAGTAATTGGCAAGAATGTTATGTCAGTGTGCGTGTGTGAGGAATTGAAAATAGACCACATATGGAAGATTTAAAATGAGAAAAATAATTTGCGGATAATTATTGCCTAATATGCCCCACCTGCGTAAAGTAATTGTCGGAGAGCATTCTTTACCCGGAAGCGCCTCACCTTTATATCAATCATTCTTTTCTCAGCTGGCCTCTAAGAATGTATACCTCAGGGTGTAACGCATTCGAAAGCAGCACAGATTTATCACCACTATCAACTTTCTTTAATGCATTGAACAAATCCACCCCTGCAGTGTCCACTTACATGTTGCTTAATGATCGGAAACGGACGTGCCGCCAGCCCTTCTATCACTCACCCTTTTTTATTTTTTATTTTTTCCCACGCACACCTCCTTCCCATAGCTAATCATCTGGTTGTGCCCCAGGGTCCGTGGACGTATCATGTAAAACGTTGAAGGAGCATCTCTATTTTTTTAAGGCAAGGCGGGGGGGGGGGGGGGGGGGGGGGGGGGCTTGAGTTTAAAGTGTCAAAGTGAAAACAGAGAAGTTATTGAAGCTAAAGTGTCCTGTTGTTTGGAACCCCGGGGTTGAGTGTATGTGTGAAAGTCTTGTGTTGGGGCTTTAACATTGGAGAGATACTGTGTACAAGCATAGACCAGTCTAGGATGGATGCTACCCGAGGCTTTCCCAGGGTTTAGGATTCTATTGAGATTGATACAGCATGTGGCTCTCTCTAGTTTCTATGCTGTGGTGTCTGTTAATGGAGAGATCTTGAATGACATTATGATCATTTTACAGCAATCATCTTTACTCAAAAAACACTTCCATTTGATTAATTATGTTATCATTTAGCCCACTGGATGTTTTTATGAGCTATAGGCCTACAAGGTGACATTGGTTTACCGGCTTGACATTAATGTTACTTAAAGGACATTCAACATTAAAGTAAAATTCAAATTTTTTTAATTTATTTTTTGCTCCCCATGTGTTTTCTATCCCCACAAATACGCAATTTTGAAGAATCAGGCTTTCTCATTATATAGGGGCTTTAATGGAAATTGCTCTCAGGAACGGCTCAACTGATTTGGTCGTACGTGTTAGGGATGGGTCCCGATTTATCGATTAATCGATTATCGTTAATAGGACCCGAAATCGATTATGAAAATGAATAATCGATTATCGATTAATATTGAATTATGCTAATCGATTTTCATTTTTGACACATTTACACATCCCTAGTACGTGTGATGTCATCGGTATCACCCTACTTTGTATAAGTCCTCCTTCAGTCTTCAGTTCCAAATTTGCATTTCCACCTTGTGGTGATTGAGGCTCAAACCATTAATAAATATGTTTGAGGGACAGAGACAATATGATATTAAATATTAAAAACAGTTTTATTTTCTGCTTTAATAATTGGAGTGCAGACATTAGTTGGAAAGCTAAGAATGTGCCCTTTCAGACTAATTTCTTTCAGTCACATCCAACTAATTTCTATGGAGCAAGACATGTAAATGTAATGATGAATATAATACTCTCAAAATCTTAATGTCATGTTTGTCAATGGTGTTGGCATCTCTTCCAACACCAGATCCCAGACGGGTCAACAACTTGTTGCTTTCGGGTAAGACTCTATGGCCCATACAGCTAGAGCCATGTGGGGACAGAAAGATTAGGGAGGGAGGGCAGGGGGGGGGGGGGGGGGGGGGGGGAACAAGATGACACAGACACCATCCCTCTTTATTTCCAGGACAGTGGAGACTGCACAGTAACCCCCAGCAGAGTGCCCCCTCATAACCCCATCTCACCCCACCCCCTCCGACAACTTCATTTACTCAGCCCCCCAAGACCAGATGACACCAGATTGTGGACCCCCCTATCCAGCCCTCTAGCCTTTAGGCCCCTGAGGGGCCTGACAACCCCAGACCACCCCAACATAAAAAAAAAAAGGAAAAAACAGCCTTTCCAAATTTAGCACAATCCTGCCCAGCCAATAAAGGAAAAACCTTCCCCCATGTGTTGTCCTGAAAGGCTGGTTTTAGCCCCAGACCGACCGGCCCAAAACATTT
>NC_136796.1:38790603-38816981 GCF_951216825.1 Electrona antarctica
CCCACACTCTAAGGGGACACTGATTACGCGAAACGGCCTGCGATTGAACTGCGATTTCGGAAAAACCGTGTAACATATTCGAATACGGTTTGAACCACGAAAAAGTCCACAGTCGTGTGAGCTAGCTAAAGTTTAAATCACGTTTCTACGACAAAGTATGCCAGAGTAATGAGGCTGCAAAAGTGAGGTTGATTTAGAGATAAAATCCCATACATTGTCTATGAGAGAAACATTTTATAAATAAAGTTAAATATTTTAAAAAGTATAAACTTTTTCAAAAAACCTTTTTCACCAATGAAAATTCAAAGATTGATGAACATTTTAAAGTTTGAATGGAGTTTCAAAGTGAAAGTATGACAGAGTAATAAGAGCACAAAAAAGTCAACTGTGAAAAATGGGACGTTTCTCCCATCGACTCTCATTATAAAGAATGTAAAAAAAAGTTTAAAAGTTTAAAAGTTAAAAAAGTATAAACAATTGTAAAAATAAAAATGCAAGCATAAATAACTGCAGAGAGCTGAACAGTTTGAAGTTTGAACTAAATTTCTAGCATAAAGTGTGTGAAAGTAGTAGGAGGACGAAAAAAGGGCGGAAATTGGAATAAAGAAGTATAACTAGAAAGCAGTTCCTGTAGAAACTGCGTGGGCTCGCTAAAAACGCAATGTATAAAGTTATAGCTGTGTCTGTGGGACCAACCACCAAGTTTGAAACCTGGGGACCGGAGTACAAAAAGTTGTATAACAATTTGTAAAAAAAATAATATACCGTAAGCAGTAAAGTATGTGGAAGTAGTATGATGCCCAAAATGTGGCAGAATAAAGTAAGTAAAGTTATAACTGTGTCTACTAATGATTTGTAATGTATGAATAATGCTTTACAATGTATTATTGATTAATTAAGAAAAGGTAAAAAGAAAAAAATACAACATCAATGGATATGAAAGCATTAATGAGCAGAAATTGTATTAAATAGCATACGTTTACATGTAAAAAAAGGGTCAAATAGCATATAGGCCTATCTTTAAAAGCATAAACACAATGATTATTGACAATGGTCTAAGACTTTTCTTTCATTTTTGTGTTTTTAAGTTTTTTTAAGTTTTTGTTTTAAGTTTATTTTTTTTAAGTTTATTTTTTAAGTTCATTTGTTTTAAGTTTTTTTTAAGTATTTAAGTTTTTTTTAAGTTTTTCTTTAAATGTTTTTTTTAAGTTCTTTTTTAAAAGTTTTTTTTTCTTTTAAGTTTTTTTTAAGTTTTTCATTTTTAAGTTTTCTTTTTTAAGTTTTTTATTTTTAAGTTTTTAAAAAAAGTTTTTAAAAAAAAAAAGTTTTTAAAAAAAAAAGTTAAAAAAAAAAAAAAGTTAAAAAAAAAAAAGTTTAAAAAAAAAAAAAGTTTAAAAAAAAAAAGTTTAAAAAAAAAAAAGTTAAAAAAAAAAAAAGTTTTTAATTAAAAAAAAATATATATTATAGTGTTCCTATTGGTGGTGTAAGTCCATAAACAAATTTTCAGGACTGTATCATGCTGCAAACAAAAGTTAGAGCTGTGTAAAGGCCAGCCAATGGGAAGACAGAAGGGCGGGGCTTAAGCAATTAATTAAGTACAGCGTGCTCCTATTGGTGGTCTAAGCCCATGGAGCAAATTGCAAGACTGTAGCATGCTGCAAGCAAAAGACAGGGTTTTTGTGTGTGTGTGTGTGTGTGTGTGTGTGTGTGTGTGTGTGTGTGTGTGTGTGTGTGTGTGTGTGTGTGTGTGTGTGTGTGTGTGTGTGTGTGTGTGTGTGTGTGTGTGTGCGTGTGTGTGTGTGTGTGCGTGCGTGTGCACGTGCGTGCGTGTGCGTGTGCATGCATGCGTGTGTCTGTGACTCTGTGTGTAGAGCCTAATTGCACAAATAGCAAATCTACAAGCTGCGTGCGTGCGTGCGTGCGTGCGTGCGTATGCATGCGTGTGTCTGTGACTGCACAAATAGCAGACTTACAAGCTCACAAGGTTTCGCAGAGCAACTCATTGAGATCTTGTAACTCTAATGTCAGCCCTGTAATTAAGCCCTTATATGTCTCAGCTGTGGGAGAGTAAAACAGTGCTTCACTATGACTGGGAGATTTCAATGGGCCTGAATAGGGAAAAACCTATGCCCGAACAAATTGCTCTATCGCAAAAAGTAAAAGTCGAATGCAAATATTGTTTTCACTTTGAGTGGCCTGAGCCATTGAGGTACAACATGTGCGATGGTGGTGTTGGTACGATCGAAAATGTGGTTATAAGAGCGAGTTAAGAATTGTCTTCACGATACTTTCCTCGTAAGAATTATACAATGGAGGTCAATGGGCAGCTTGACTGTATTTGTGTCACTTAAAAGGCCGTAGTTCACATTCTGTATGTATCTGTGCTTTGGTGGTTACATTGTGTGAAAGAGGACATGTGTGGCTACAAAATGACCAAAGAACATCCATGTAAAGTGAATATTTTGGCCGGGACGACAATTTGTTTGGTAAATTTCCAAGGAAAGAATTTCAGTTTCCACACTCTACTCAAGGAGGCCCCACACTCTAAGGGGACACTGATTACGCGAAACGGCCTGCGATTGAACTGCGATTTCGGAAAAACCGTGTAACATATTCGAATACGGTTTGAACCACGAAAAAGTCCACAGTCGTGTGAGCTAGCTAAAGTTTAAATCACGTTTCTACGACAAAGTATGCCAGAGTAATGAGGCTGCAAAAGTGAGGTTGATTTAGAGATAAAATCCCATACATTGTCTATGAGAGAAACATTTTATAAATAAAGTTAAATATTTTAAAAAGTATAAACTTTTTCAAAAAAACTTTTTCACCAATGAAAATTCAAAGATTGATGAACATTTTAAAGTTTGAATGGAGTTTCAAAGTGAAAGTATGACAGAGTAATAAGAGCACAAAAAAGTCAACTGTGAAAAATGGGACGTTTCTCCCATCGACTCTCATTATAAAGAATGTAAAAAAAAGTTTAAAAGTTTAAAAGTTAAAAAAGTATAAACAATTGTAAAAATAAAAATGCAAGCATAAATAACTGCAGAGAGCTGAACAGTTTGAAGTTTGAACTAAATTTCTAGCATAAAGTGTGTGAAAGTAGTAGGAGGACGAAAAAAGGGCGGAAATTGGAATAAATATAAACTGGCAATAACTAGTGTGTGCTCGCTGTTGCGAGCCCACAACTAGAAAAGCAGTTCCTGGTGAAACTGCGTGGGCTCGCCAAAAAACTCAATGTATGATGTACAGTAAATGTATTAAAGCTGAAGGGAAAAAAAATACAAAAAGTTAAAAAGTATAAAAATTTGTAAAAAGAATAGTATAAGCATAAGTAACTGCATAAAGCGGAGTAAAGTATGTGGAAGTAGTATGATGCCCAATAAGTGGCAGAATAAAGTAAGTAAAGTTATAACTGTGTCTACTAATGATTTGTATTGCATTCTTGATTAATTAAGAAAAGGTAAAAAGAAAAAAATACAACATCAATGGATATGAAAGCATTAATGAGCAGAAATTGTATTAAATAGCATACGTTTACATGTAAAAAAAGGGTCAAATAGCATATAGGCCTATCTTTAAAAGCATAAACACAATGATTATTGACAATGGTCTAAGATTTTTCTTTCATTTAAGTTTTTTTTAAAGTTTTTCTTTAAATGTTTTTTTTAAGTTCTTTTTTTTTTTTTTTTAATTTAAGTTTTTTTTAAGTTTTTCATTTTTAAGTTTTTTTTAAGTTTTAAAAAAAAAGTTTAAAAAAAAAAAGTTTAAAAAAAAAAAAGTTTAAAAAAAAGAAAGTTTAAAAAAAAAAGTTTTTTAAAAAAAAAGTTTTTTAAAAAAAAAGTTTTTTAAAAAAAAAGTTTTTTAAAAAAAAGTTAAAAAAAAAAAAAGTTAAAAAAAAAAAGTTTAAAAAAAAAAAGTTAAAAAAAAAAAAAAAGTTTAAAAAAAAAATATTTTTTAAGTTTATATTAGTGTTCCTATTGGTGGTGTAAGTCCATAAACAAATTTTCAGGACTGTATCATGCTGCAAACAAAAGTTAGAGCTGTGTAAAGGCCAGCCAATGGGAAGACAGAAGGGCGGGGCTTAAGCAATTAATTAAGTACAGCGTGCTCCTATTGGTGGTCTAAGCCCATGGAGCAAATTGCAAGACTGTAGCATGCTGCAAGCAAAAGACAGGGTTTTTGTGTGTGTGTGTGTGTGTGTGTGTGTGTGTGTGTGTGTGTGTGTGTGTGTGTGTGTGCGCGTGTGTGTGTGTGTGTGTGTGCGTGCGTGTGCACGTGCGTGCGTGTGCGTGTGCATGCATGCGTGTGTCTGTGACTCTGTGTGTAGAGCCTAATTGCACAAATAGCAAATCTACAAGCTGCGTGCGTGCGTGCGTATGCATGCGTGTGTCTGTGACTGCACAAATAGCAGATCTACAAGCTCACAAGGTTTCGCAGAGCAACTCATTGAGATCTTGTAACTCTAATGTCAGCCCTGTAATTAAGCCCTTATATGTCTCAGCTGTGGGAGAGTAAAACAGTGCTTCACTATGACTGGGAGATTTCAATGGGCCTGAATAGGGAAAAACCTATGCCCGAACAAATTGCTCTATCGCAAAAAGTAAAAGTCGAATGCAAATATCTTTTTCACTTTGAGTGGCCTGAGCCATTGAGGTACAACATGTGCGATGGTGGTGTTGGTACGATCGAAAATGTGGTTATAAGAGCGAGTTAAGAATTGTCTTCACGATACTTTCCTCGTAAGAATTATACAATGGAGGTCAATGGGTAGCTTGACTGTATTTGTGTCACTTAAAAGGCCGTAGTTCACATTCTGTATGTATCTGTGCTTTGATGGTTACATTGTGTGAAAGAGGACATGTGTGGCTACAAAATGACCAAAGAACATCTGTGTAAAGTGAATATTTTGGCCGGGACGACAATTTGTTTGGTAAATTTCCAAGGAAAGAATTTCAGTTTCCACACTCTACTCAAGGAGGCCCCACACTCTAAGGGGACACTGATTACGCGAAACGGCCTGCGATTGAACTGCGATTTCGGAAAAACCGTGTAACATATTCGAATACGGTTTGAACCACGAAAAAGTCCACAGTCGTGTGAGCTAGCTAAAGTTTAAATCACGTTTCTACGACAAAGTATGCCAGAGTAATGAGGCTGCAAAAGTGAGGTTGATTTAGAGATAAAATCCCATACATTGTCTATGAGAGAAACATTTTATAAATAAAGTTAAATATTTTAAAAAGTATAAACTTTTTCAAAAAAACCTTTTCACCAATGAAAATTCAAAGATTGATGAACATTTTAAAGTTTGAATGGAGTTTCAAAGTGAAAGTATGACAGAGTAATAAGAGCACAAAAAAGTCAACTGTGAAAAATGGGACGTTTCTCCCATCGACTCTCATTATAAAGAATGTAAAAAAAAGTTTAAAAGTTTAAAAGTTAAAAAAGTATAAACAATTGTAAAAATAAAAATGCAAGCATAAATAACTGCAAAGAGCTGAACAGTTTGAAGTTTGAACTAAATTTCTAGCATAAAGTGTGTGAAAGTAGTAGGAGGACGAAAAAAGGGCGGAAATTGGAATAAATATAAACTGGCAATAACTAGTGTGTGCTCGCTGTTGCGAGCCCACAAATATAAACTGGCAATAACTAGTGTGTGCTCGCTGTTGCGAGCCCACAATAAATATAAACTGGCAATAACTAGTGTGTGCTCGCTGTTGCGAGCCCACAATAACTCAGAAACTACAAAACATTTCAAAGTAAAAAGTTCCAGCATGTGTCTCCACAGTAAGCTGAATTATAAAACGTGTGAATGGAGTTTCTAGGTGAAAGTGATTTTGACGTGCCACTATCTGCCATTATAAATTTCTCACATTTAAAGCACTATATTTCTAAAACTATGAAACATTTCAAAGATTCCTTTTCAGGCAAACATGTCCACCGTAAGATGAACCTAAATAGGTTTGAATGGGGATTCTAGGTGTAAGTATGTAGGACTAGTAGCATGCCAAAGTTATAATTTTTTTCGGACGGCATACTATAGCATGTCGTTTTTCGTGATTTTGGACTATTTGAAAAAAAGATGAAAATCATGAAAAAACAACATACTATAGTTCATGGCTTCGGACGGCATACTATAGCATGTCGTTTTTCATGATTTTGGAGGATTTGAAAAAAAGATGAAAATCATGAGAAAACTACATACTATAGTCCATGGTTTGGGACGGCATAATATATTATGTCATATTTTCATGATTTTGGGACACTATGTCAGAGCCAGGACTTGAACCTGCAGTCTCCTTATTACCAGGCAGGCTCTGTACCCAGTGAGCCACTGTGCATGCTGTTCTTAAAAGGCCGAATAGATAATGACAGAAGAGCCAGAGACTTGTTTCCATTGTGGTTCATAAACATTCGAGCGTCTAGAGATAAACAACAGCAAAAGAAACAATTGACAAATCTCCTGTTATTTTATTTTTTGTATTTTATTTTGGTATCAATGTTGTACTCAAAGGGAACAGCAGACTGCATTGTGGCAGGTAGCAAGTAGATCAGTGACTTAGCACACTGGCTGCATGATCTGGAGATAGTGGGTTCAAACCCCACTCAAATCTTTACTTGCCAAAATCTGCCATTGACCCCCATTCTGAATTTCTCAAATTTAAAAGCACTATATTTCTAAAACTATGAAACATTTCAAAGAATCCTTTTCAGGCAAACATGTCCACCGTAAGATAACCTAAGTAGGCTTGAATGGGGTTTCTAGGTGTAAGTATGTAGGACTAGTAGCATGCCAACGTTTGTGCTATTGCCATTGAGAATGCATTGGGCGTTAAAGTTAAATAACTCAGAAACTACAAAACATTTCAAAGTAAAAAGTTCCAGCATGTGTCTCCACAGTAAGCTGAATTATAAAAAGTGTGAATGGAGTTTCTAGGTGAAAGTGCTTTTTTGACGTGCCAATATCTGCCATTGAGCCCCATTGTAAAATTCTCAAATTTGAAATCACTATATTTCTAAAACTATGAAACATTTCAAAGATTCCATTTCAGGCAAACATGTCCACCGTAAGATGAACCTAAGTAGGCTTGAATGGGGTTTCTAGGTGTAAGTATGTAGGACTAGTAGCATGCCAAAGTTTGTGCTATTGCCATTGAGAATGCATTGGGCGTTAAAGTAAAAAAACTCAGAAACTACAAAACATTTCAAAGTAAAAAGTTCCAGCATGTGTCTCCACAGTAAGCTGAATTATAAAACGTGTGAATGGAGTTTATAGGTGAAAGTGATTTTGACGTGCCACTATCTGCCATTATAATTTTCTCACATTTAAAGCACTATATTTCTAAAACTATGAAACATTTCAAAGATTCCTTTTCAGGCAAACATGTCCACCGTAAGATGAACCTAAATAGGTTTGAATGGGGATTCTAGGTGTAAGTATGTAGGACTAGTAGCATGCCAAAGTTATAATTTTTTTCGGACGGCATACTATTTCTTTTTCGTGATCTTGGACTACTTGAAAAAAAGATGAAAATCATGAGAAAACGACATACTATAGTCCATGGTTTGGGACGGCATAATATATTATGTCATATTTTCATGATTTTGGGAGACTATGTCAGAGACAGGACTTGAACCTGCAGCCTCCTGATTACCAGGCAGGCTCTGTACCCAGTGAGCCACTGTGCATGCCGTT
The DNA here is from genome assembly GCF_951216825.1 of Electrona antarctica. Classification (NCBI taxonomy): domain Eukaryota; kingdom Metazoa; phylum Chordata; class Actinopteri; order Myctophiformes; family Myctophidae; genus Electrona; species Electrona antarctica. The sequence goes on from NC_136796.1 coordinate 38,798,303, forward strand.
CTTAAAAGGCCGAATAGATAATAACAGAAGAGCCAGAGACTTGTTTCCATTGTGGTTCATAAACATTCGAGCGTCTAGAGATAAACAACAGCAAAAGAAACAATAGACAAATCTCCTGTTATTTTATTTTTTGTATTTTATTTTTGTATCAATGTTGTACTCAAAGGGAACAGCAGACTGCATTGTGGCAGGTAGCAAGTAGATCAGTGACTTAGCACACTGGCTGCATGATCTGGAGATAGTGGGTTCAAACCGGTCAGGGGACCTTAGTATAATTGCCTTATTTGAATCTGAATCCAACATATAAAAAACATATTTGTGATTTTTGTTCGTTTAATTTGATTCCAGCAAACATACATTTGCTAGTTTTTCCTTTTTTTGTTCAGAATTGAAAAATGGGAAAACGCTAAACGAAAAATCACAAAAACTGGTCAAGGGACCTTAGTATAAGTATGTTTGTTCAATTTAATCCAGCAAAAAGAAAATTGCTATTTTTTTCCTTTTTTTGTTCAGAATTGAAAAATGGGAAAACACTAACCGAAAAATCACAAAAATGGTGGTGCCTTAGTATAATTCTGTTTGAGTCCAGCAAACAGAAATTTGCTATTTTTTTCCTTTTTTTTGTTCAGATTTGAAAAATGTGAAAACTCGAAGCCAAAACCCAGCTTTTAAAAGCTGCGTCAAAGTTGAGTTTTCAGGAGAAAAAAAGCACGCAAAAAAAAGCTGTTCATTCCAAGCTTCAAAACGAAAAAGCTGGTATACATAGAGATAACATGGGAGCACGAAGCAAGAAGCTGCTTCTAGCTTCCTTGGTGTTAACGCGGCTTAAGTCTGATTATGCCTTTGGGTTTTTTGCACTACTGATTGTTACCCGTTTCCTTTCTTGTCAGTTAAAATTATCATTCATCATCACTTCCATCTTGTCCATCACCTAACCCTAACCCTAACCCTGACCCTAACCCTAGTTGTCTGGTACCAGATTGGTTACCATATGGTACCAGAACAAAACAAACAAGAAAGCAGTGTGAATTGTCTGGAACCAGTGGCGCAGTGTGTTAGAACGCTGCCACATGGGAGATGGTGAGTTCAAACCCCACTCAAGTCTTCACTTTCAAGACTGATTTCAGAAGAAGAAAAGCAACAAAAAAACAGTTGATCTGTAACCAGTGGCGCAGTGTTTTAGAACGCTCCAACATGATCGGGAGATGGTGAGTTCAAACCCCACCCAAGTCTTTACTTTCAAGACCGATTTCAGAAGAAGAAAACCAACAAAAAAGCATTTGAATTGTCTGGAACCAGTGGCGCAGTGTGTTAGGACGCGGCCACATGATCGGGAGATGGTGAGTTCAAACCCCACTCAAGTCTTTACTTTCAAGACCGATTTCAGAAGAAGAAAACCAACAAAAAAGCAGTGTGAATTGTCTGCAACCATTGGCGCAGTGTGATAGAACGCTCCCACATGATCGGGAGATGGTGAGTTCAAAGTAACCGCACTCAAGTCTTTACTTTCAAGACCGATTTCAGAAGAAGAAAACCAACAAAAAAGCAATTGAGTTGTCTGGAACCAGTGGTGCAGTGTGTTAGGACATTGCCACATGATCGGGAGATGGTGAGTTCAAACCCCACTCAAGTCTTTACTTTCAAGACCGATTTCAGAAGAAGAAAACCAACAGAAAAGCAGTGCGAATTGTCTGCTCCCAGTGGCACGGTGTGTTTGGACGCTGCCACATGATCGGGAGATGGTTAGTTCAAACCCCACTCAAGTCTTTACTTTCAAGACCGATTTCAGAAGAAAAAAACCAACAAAAAAGCAGTTGATTTGTCTGGAACCAGTGGCCCAGTGTGTTACGATGCTGCCACATGATCGGGAGATGGTGAGTTCAAACCCCACTCAAGTCTTTACTTTCAAGACCGATTTCAGAAGAAGAAAACCAACGACCTATCAACCAACATATTCAATGGCATATCAATCCCATTAATCCATTTTCTTATCAAGTTGAAGGCATCCCGGATTTTGTTGAGGGTGGGTTGGGTGTTTCACGGTTTCTCATCAACTCCATGTTCAATCACCCAATTACCCCCCAACGGACACTAGCCCTAACCCTAACCCTAACCCTAACCCTAACCCTAACCCTAGTTGTCTGGTACCAGATTTGTTACCATATGGTACCAGGTCAAAACAAACAAAAAACCAGTGTGAATTGTCTGGAACCAGTGGCGCAGTGTGTTAGAACGCTGCCACATGATCGGGAGATAGTGAGTTCAAACCCCACTCAAGTCTTTACTTTCAAGACCGATTTCAGAAGAAGAAAAGTAACAAAAAAGCAGTGTGAATTGTCTGGAACCAGTGGCGCAGTGTGTTAGGACGCTGCCACATCATTGGGAGATGGTGAGTTCAAACCCCACTCAAGTCTTTACTTTCAAGACCGATTTCAGAAGAAGAAAACCAGCAAAAAAGCAGTTGAATTGTCTGGAACCAGTGGCACAGTGTGTTAGGACGCTGCCACATGATCGGGAGATGGTGAGTTCAAACCCCACTCAAGTCTTTACTTTCAAGACCGATTTCAGAAGAAGAAAACCAACGACCTATCAACCAACATATTCAATGCCATATCAATCCCATTAATCCGTTTTCTTATCAAGTTGAAAGCATCCCGGGTTTTGTTGAGGGTGGGTTGGGTGTTTCACGGTTTCTCATCAACTCCATGTTCAATCACCCAATTACCCCCCAACGGACACTAGCCCTAACCCTAACCCTAACCCTAACCCTAACCCTAGTTGTCTGGTACCAGATTGGTTACCATATGGTACCAGGTCAAAACAAACAAAAAACCAGTGTGAATTGTCTGGAACCAGTGGCGCAGTGTGTTAGAACGCTGCCACATGATCGGGAGATAGTGAGTTCAAACCCCACTCAAGTCTTTACTTTCAAGACCGATTTCAGAAGAAGAAAAGTAACAAAAAAGCAGTGTGAATTGTCTGGAACCAGTGGCGCAGTGTGTTAGAACGCTCCCACATGACCGGGAGATGGTGAGTTCAAATCCCACTCAAGTCTTTACTTTCAAGACCGATTTCAGAAGAAGAAAACCAACAAAAAAGCAGTGTGAATTGTCTGGAACCAGTAGCGCAGTGTGTTAGGACGCTGCCACATCATTGGGAGATGGTGAGTTCAAACCCCACTCAAGTCTTTACTTTCAAGACCGATTTCAGAAGAAGAAAACCAGCAAAAAAGCAGTTGAATTGTCTGGAACCAGTGGCACAGTGTGTTAGGACGCTGCCACATGATCGGGAGATGGTGAGTTCAAACCCCACTCGAGACTTTACTTTCAAGACCGATTTCAGAAGAGGAAAACCAACAAAAAAGCACTTGAATTGTCTGGAACCAGTGGCGCAGTGTGTTAGGACGCTGCCACATCATCGGGAGATGGTGAGTTCTAACCGCACGCATGTATTTACTTTCAAGACCGATTTCAGAAGAAGAAAACCAACAAAAAAGCAGTGTGAATTGTCTGGAACCAGTGGCGCAGTGTGTTAGGACGCTGCCACATGATCGGGAGATGGTGAGTTCAAACCCCACTCAAGTCTTTACTTTCAAGACCGATTTCAGAAGAAGAAAACCAACAAAAAAGCAGTGTGAATTGTCTGTACCCAGTGGCTCAGTGTGTTAGGACGCTGCCACATGATCAGGAGATGGTGGGTTCAAACCCCACTCAAGTTCAAACAAAAAAATAAAGGTCCAGGGTGCAATCCCACCCCAGTCTTTACTGTGACACTTTGCTTTCCACAATAACATCAAGTAGCACAGAAAAGCTGTGTTGTAGTAACCATCAGTTAGCTCAGTGTGATGAGAGGCTGTCCTTGGGAGCCACAGGTCCAGGGTTCAAATCCCACATTAGGCATGACGGTGACACTTTGCTTTGCACACTGATTTCCTGAAGGACAACTTTAAAGCAGCCCAGAAATTCACCATGATTGTGTGCCGATAAGTGGCCCAGCGGATAAGTCAGATGATATCCGTAGTATACCTAGTAGAAGTGTGCCGGTTCAAACCCGACACACTCCTAGTAGGCGGTGATGGTTCAAATCACTGACACCTAGAGTAGTAGTAGCCCAGTGGATAAATCAGATGATATCCGTAGAATACCTAGTAGAAGTATGCCGGCCGACATACTCCTAGTAGGATGGTGCTAGTTCAAATCACCAACACCTACAGTAAGTAGGAGTGTGTGCAGTTAAGTGGCCTGGTGGATAAATCAGATAATATCCATAGAATACCTAGTAGAAGTCTGCCGGTTCAAACCCGACATAGGATGGTGCTGGTTCAAATCACCATCACCTAGATTAGGTAGGACCGTGTGCCGTTAATTGGCCCAGTGGATAATTCAGATAATATCCGTAGAATACCTAGTGGGATGGTGCTGGTTCAAATCACCATCACCTAGAGTAGGTAGAACCGTGTGCCGTTAATTGGCCCGGTGGATAAATCAGATAATATCTGTAGAATACCTAGTAGGATGGTGCTGGTTCAAATCACCATCACCTAGAGTAGGTAGGGGGTCAGGTAAGAGTATGTAGGGGCAGAGTAGGTTGAGGTGTAGATAGGGGGAGGAGTAGGTGAGGGTTGGTCAGTTAGGGGGAGGAGTAGGTGAGTGGGGTAAGGTAGGGGGAGATTAAGCAAGGGGGGGGGCAGGCGAGGTGGAGAGTAGGTGAGGGGGGGGCCTGGCAGGTGAAGAGTAGGCGAGGGGGTGGCAGGCAGGGGGAGAGTAGGAGAGGAGGGAGGCCAGGCAGCGGGAGAGTAGGTGAGGGGGAGGCCAGGCAGGGGGAGAGGTGGGAGGCCAGGCAGGCGGAGAGTAGGTGAGGGGTAGGCCAGGCCGGGGGAGAGTAGGTGAGGGGGAGGCCAGGCAGGGGGAGAGTAGGAGAGGAGGGAGGCCAGGTAGGGGGAGAGTAGGAGAGGAGGGAGGCCAGGTAGGGGGAGAGTAGGAGAGGAGGGAGGCCAGGTAGGGGGAGAGTAGGAGAGGAGGGAGGCCAGGCAGGGGGAGAGTGGAAGAGGGGGAGGCCAGGCAGGGGGAGAGGTGGGAGGCCAGGCAGGGGGAGAGTAGGTGAGGGGGAGGCCAGGCAGGGGGAGAGTAGGAGAGGAGGGAGGCCAGGCAGGGGGAGAGTAGAAGAGGGGGGAGGCCAGGCATCATTTTAGAAAAAATAAAACAATTATAATAAATAATATTATTATAAAAAAAGAAAATAATTATAAAAAAAAAAATCAGGAAGAACCCGCCTGCCTGCACCCTCCTCTCCTCCCCCTGCCTGGCCCCCCTCGCCTACTCTCCCCGTGCCTGGCCCCCCTCACCTACTCTCCCCCTGCCTGGCCTCCCCCTCTCCTACTCTCCCCCTGCCTGGCCTCCCCCTCTCCTACTCTCCCCCCTCTCCTACTCTTCCCCTGCCTGGCCTCGCCCTCTCCTACTCTCCCCCCTCTCCTACTCTTCCCCTGCCTGGCCTCCCCCTCTCCTACTCTCCCCCCTCTCCTACTCTTCACCTGCCAGGCCCCCCCCTCACCTACTCTCCACCTCGCCTGCCCCCCTCACCTAATCTCCCCCTACCTTACCCCCCTCACCTACTCCTCCCCCTAACTGACCAACCCTCACCTACTCCTCCCCCTATCTACACCTCAACCTACTCTGCCCCTACATACTCTTACCTGACCCCCTACCTACTCTAGGTGATGGTGATTTGAACCAGCACCATCCTACTAGGTATTCTACAGATATTATCTGATTTATCCACCGGGCCAATTAACGGCACACGGTCCTATCTACTCTAGGTGATGGTGATTTGAACCAGCACCATCCCACTAGGTATTCTACGGATATTATCTGATTCATCCACCGGGCCAATTAACGGCACACGGTCCTACCTACTCTAGGTGATGGTGATTTGAACCAGCACCATCCCACTAGGTATTCTACGGATATTATCTGATTTATCCACCGGGCCAATTAACGGCACACGGTCCTACCTACTCTAGGTGATGGTGATTTGAACCAGCAACATCCTATGTCGGGTTTGAACCGGCAGACTTCTACTAGGTATTCTATGGATATTATCCACCAGGCCACTTAACTGCACACACTCCTACTTACTGTAGGTGTTGGTGATTTGAACTAGCACCATCCTACTAGGAGTATGTCGGCCGGCATACTCCTACTAGGTATTCTACGGATATCATCTGATTTATCCACTGGGCCACTCCTACTCTAGGTGTCAGTGATTTGAACCATCACCGCCTACTAGGAGTGTGTCGGGTTTGAACCGGCACACTTCTACTAGGTATACTACGGATATCATCTGACTTATCCGCTGGGCCACTTATCGGCACACAATCATGGTGAATTTCTGGGCTGCTTTAAAGTTGTCCTTCAGGAAATCAGTGTGCAAAGCAAAGTGTCACAGTCATGCCTAATGTGGGATTTGAACCCTGGACCTGTGGCTCCCAAGGACAGCCTCTCATCACACTGAGCTAACTGATGGTTACTACAACACAGCTTTTCTGTGCTACTTGATGTCATTGTGGAAAGCAAAGTGTCACAGTAAAGACTGGGGTGGGATTGCACCCTGGACCTTTAGTTTTTTGTTTGAACTTGAGTGGGGTTTGAACCCACCATCTCCTGATCATGTGGCAGCATCCTAACACACTGAGCCACTGGGTCCAGACAACTCACACTGCTTTTTTGTTGGTTTTCTTCTTCTGAAATCGGTCTTGAAAGTAAAGACTTGAGTGGGGTTTGAACTCACCATCTCCCGATCATGTGGCAGCGTCCTAACACACTGTGCCACTGGGTCAAGACAATTCGTACTGCTTTTTGGTTGGTTTTCTTCTTCTGAAATCGGTATTGAAAGTAAAGACTTGAGTGGGGTTTGAACTCACCATCTCCCAATGATGTGGCAGCGTCCTAACACACTGCGCCACTGGTTCCAGACAATTCAACATTTTTTTTGTTGGTTTTCTTCTTCTGAAATCGGTCTTGAAAGTAAAGACTTGAGTGGGATTTGAACTCACCATCTCCAGATCATGTGGGAGCGTTCTAACACACTGCGCCACTGGTTCCAGACAATTCACCCTGCTTTTTTGTTAATTTTCTTCTTCTGAAATCGGTCTTGAAAGTAAAGACTTGAGTGGGGTTTGAACTCACTATCTCCCGATCATGTGGCAGCGTTCTAACACACTGCGCCACTGGTTCCAGACAATTCACACTGCTTTTTTGTTTGTTTTGACCTGGTACCATATGGTAACCAATCTGGTACCAGACAACTAGGGTTAGGGTTAGGGTTAGGGTTAGGGCTAGTGTCCGTTGGGGGGTAATTGGGTGATTTACCATGGAGTTGATGAGAAACCGTGAAACACCCAACCCACCCTCAACAAAATCCGGGATGCCTTCAACTTGATAAGAAAACGGATTAATGGGATTGATATGCCATTGAATATGTTGGTTGATAGGTCGTTGGTTTTCTTCTTCTGAAATCGGTCTTGAAAGGAAAGACTTGAGTGAGGTTTGAACTCACCATCTCCCGATCATGTGGCAGCATCATAACACACTGCGCCACTGTTTCCAGACAATTCAACTGCTTTTTTGTTGGTTTTCTTCTTCTGAAATCGGTCTTGAAAGTAAAGACTTGAGTGTGGTTTGAACTAACCATCTCCCGATCACGTGGCAGCGTCCTAACACACTGCGCCACTCGTTCCAGACAATAGAACTGCTTTTTTGTTGGTTTTCTTCTTCTGAAATCGGTCTTGAAAGTAAAGACTTGAGTGGGGTTTGAACTCACCATCTCCCGATCATGTGGGAGCGTTCTAACACACTGCGCCACTGGTTCCAGACAATTCACACTGCTTTTTTGTTACTTTTCTTCTTCTGAAATCGGTCTTGAAAGTAAAGACTTGAGTGGGGTTTGAACTCACCATCTCCCGATCATGTGGCAGCATCCTAACACACTGCCACTGGTTCCAGACAATTCAACATTTTTTTTGTTGGTTTTCTTCTTCTGAAATCGGTCTTGAAAGTAAAGACTTGAGTGGGCTTTGAACTCACTATCTCCCGATCATGTGGCAGCGTTCTAAGACACTGCGCCACTGGTTCCAAACAATTCACACTGCTTTTTTGTTTGTTTTGACCTGGTACCATATGGTAACCAATCTGGTAGACAACTAGGGTTAGGGTTAGGGTTAGGGTTAGGGTTAGGGCTAGTGTCTGTTGGGGGGTAATTGGGTGATTTACCATGGAGTTGATGAGAAACCGTGAAACACCCAACCCACCCTCAACAAAATCCGGGATGCCTTCAACTTGATAAGAAAACGGATTAATGGGATTGATATGCCATTGAATATGTTGGTTGATAGGTCGTTGGTTTTCTTCTTCTGAAATCGGTCTTGAAAGTAAAGACTTGAGTGAGGTTTGAACTCACCATCTCCCGATCATGTGGCAGCATCATAACACACTGCGCCACTGTTTCCAGACAATTCAACTGCTTTTTTGTTGGTTTTCTTCTTCTGAAATCGGTCTTGAAAGTAAAGACTTGAGTGTGGTTTGAACTAACCATCTCCCGATCATGTGGCAGCGTCCTAACACACTGCGCCACTCATTCCAGACAATAGAACTGCTTTTTTGTTGGTTTTCTTCTTCTGAAATCGGTCTTGAAAGTAAAGACTTGAGTGGGCTTTGAACTCACTATCTCCCGATCATGTGGCAGCGTTCTAAGACACTGCGCCACTGGTTCCAAACAATTCACTCTGCTTTTTTGTTTGTTTTGACCTGGTACCATATGGTAACCAATCTGGTAGACAACTAGGGTTAGGGTTAGGGTTAGGGTTAGGGCTAGTGTCCGTTGGGGGGTAATTGGGTGATTTAACATGGAGTTGATGAGAAACCGTGAAACACCCAACCCACCCTCAACAAAATCCGGGATGCCTTCAACTTGATAAGAAAACGGATTAATGGGATTGATATGCCATTGAATATGTTGGTTGATAGGTCGTTGGTTTTCTTCTTCTGAAATCGGTCTTGAAAGTAAAGACTTGAGTGAGGTTGGAACTCACCATCTCCCGATCATGTGGCAGCATCGTAACACACTGCGCCACTGGTTCCAGACAATTTAACTGCTTTTTTTTTGCTTTTCTTCTTCTGAAATCGGTCTTGAAAGTAAAGACTTGAGTGGGGTTTGAACTAACCATCTCCCGATCATGTGGCCGTGTCCTAACACACTGCGCCACTCGTTCCAGACAATTCAACTGCTTTTTTGTTGGTTTTCTTCTTCTGAAATCGGTCCTTGAAAGTAAAGACTTGAGTGGGGTTTGAACTAACCATCTCCCGATCATGTGGCAGCGTCCTAACACACTGCGCCACTGGTTCCAGACAATTCTCACTGCTTTTTTTTGCTTTTCTTCTTCTGAAATCGGTCTTGAAAGTAAAGACTTGAGTGGGATTTGAACTCACCATCTCCCGATCATGTGGCAGCGTTCTAACACACTGCGCCACTGGATCCAGACAATTTACACTGCTTTATTGTTTGTTTTGTTCTGGTATCATATGGTAACCAATCTGGTACCAGACAACTAGGGTTAGGGTTAGGGTTAGGGTTAGGGTTAGGGTTAGGGTTAGGGTTAGGTGATGGACAAGATGGAAGTGATGATGAATGGTGATTTTAACTGACAAGAAAGGAAACGGGTAACAATCAGTAGTACAAAAAAACCAAAGGCATAATCAGACTTAAGCCACGTTAACACCAAGGAAGCCAGAAGCAGCTTCTTGCTTCGTGCTCCCATGTTATCTCTATGTATACCAACTTTTTCGTTTTGAAGCTTGGAATGAACAGCTTTTTTTGCGTGCTTTTTTTCTCCTGAAAACTCAACTTTGACGCAGCTTTTAAAAGCTGGGTTTTGGCTTCGAGTTTTCACATTTTTTAATTCTGAACAAAAAAAAGGAAAAAAATAGCAAATTTAACAAACATACTTATACTAAGGTCCCTTGACCAGTTTTTGTGATTTTTCGGTTACGTTTTTCCCATTTTTCAATTCTGAACAAAAAAAGGAAAAACTATCAAATTTCTTTGCTGGAATCAAATTAAACAATCATCACAAATATGTTTTTTATATGTTGGATTCAGATTCAAATAAGGCAATTATACTAAGGTCCCCTGACCCAAACCCCACTCAAATCTTTACTTGCCAAAATCTGCCATCGACCCCCATTCTGAATTTCTCAAATTTAAAAGCACTATATTTCTAAAACTATGAAACATTTCAAAGATTCCTTTTCAGGCAAACCACCGTAAGATGAACCTAAGTAGGCTTGAATGGGGTTTCTAGGTGTAAGTATGTAGGACTAGTAGCATGCCAAAGTTTGTGCTATTGCCATTGAGAATGCATTGGGCGTTAAAGTTAAATAACTCAGAAACTACAAAACATTTCAAAGTAAAAAGTTCCAGCATGTGTCTCCACAGTAAGCTGAATTATAAAAAGTGTGAATGGAGTTTCTAGGTGAAAGTGCTTTTTTGACGTGCCAATATCTGCCATTGAGCCCCATTGTAAATTTCTCAAATTTAAAAGCACTATATTTCTAAAACTATGAAACATTTCAAAGATTCCTTTTCAGGCAAACATGTCCACCGTAAGATGAACCTAAGTAGGCTTGAATGGGGTTTCTAGGTGTAAGTATGTAGGACTAGTAGCATGCCAAAGTTTGTGCTATTGCCATTGAGAATGCATTGGGCGTTAAAGTTAAATAACTCAGAAACTACAAAACATTTCAAAGTAAAAAGTTCCAGCATGTGTCTCCACAGTAAGCTGAATTATAAAAAGTGTGAATGGAGTTTCTAGGTGAAAGTGCTTTTTTGACGTGCCAATATCTGCCATTGAGCCCCATTGTAAAATTCTCAAATTTGAAAGCACTATATTTCTAAAACTATGAAACATTTCAAAGATTCCTTTTCAGGCAAACATGTCCACCGTAAGATGAACCTAAGTAGGCTTGAATGGGGTTTCTAGGTGTAAGTATGTAGGACTAGTAGCATGCCAAAGTTTGTGCTATTGCCATTGAGAATGCATTGGGCGTTAAAGTTAAATAACTCAGAAACTACAAAACATTTCAAAGTAAAAAGTTCCAGCATGTGTCTCCACAGTAAGCTGAATTATAAAACGTGTGAATGGAGTTTCTAGGTGAAAGTGATTTTGACGTGCCACTATCTGCCATTATAAATTTCTCACATTTAAAGCACTATATTTCTAAAACTATGAAACATTTCAAAGATTCCTTTTCAGGCAAACATGTCCACCGTAAGATGAACCTAAATAGGTTTGAATGGGGATTCTAGGTGTAAGTATGTAGGACTAGTAGCATGCCAAAGTTATAATTTTTTTCGGACGGCATACTATAGCATGTCGTTTTTCGTGATTTTGGACTATTTGAAAAAAAGATGAAAATCATGAAAAAACAACATACTATAGTTCATGGCTTCGGACGGCATACTATAGCATGTCGTTTTTCATGATTTTGGAGGATTTGAAAAAAAGATGAAAATCATGAGAAAACTACATACTATAGTCCATGGTTTGGGACGGCATAATATATTATGTCATATTTTCATGATTTTGGGACACTATGTCAGAGCCAGGACTTGAACCTGCAGTCTCCTTATTACCAGGCAGGCTCTGTACCCAGTGAGCCACTGTGCATGCTGTTCTTAAAAGGCCGAATAGATAATGACAGAAGAGCCAGAGACTTGTTTCCATTGTGGTTCATAAACATTCGAGCGTCTAGAGATAAACAACAGCAAAAGAAACAATTGACAAATCTCCTGTTATTTTATTTTTTGTATTTTATTTTGGTATCAATGTTGTACTCAAAGGGAACAGCAGACTGCATTGTGGCAGGTAGCAAGTAGATCAGTGACTTAGCACACTGGCTGCATGATCTGGAGATAGTGGGTTCAAACCCCACTCAAATCTTTACTTGCCAAAATCTGCCATTGACCCCCATTCTGAATTTCTCAAATTTAAAAGCACTATATTTCTAAAACTATGAAACATTTCAAAGAATCCTTTTCAGGCAAACATGTCCACCGTAAGATAACCTAAGTAGGCTTGAATGGGGTTTCTAGGTGTAAGTATGTAGGACTAGTAGCATGCCAACGTTTGTGCTATTGCCATTGAGAATGCATTGGGCGTTAAAGTTAAATAACTCAGAAACTACAAAACATTTCAAAGTAAAAAGTTCCAGCATGTGTCTCCACAGTAAGCTGAATTATAAAAAGTGTGAATGGAGTTTCTAGGTGAAAGTGCTTTTTTGACGTGCCAATATCTGCCATTGAGCCCCATTGTAAAATTCTCAAATTTGAAATCACTATATTTCTAAAACTATGAAACATTTCAAAGATTCCTTTTCAGGCAAACATGTCCACCGTAAGATGAACCTAAGTAGGCTTGAATGGGGTTTCTAGGTGTAAGTATGTAGGACTAGTAGCATGCCAAAGTTTGTGCTATTGCCATTGAGAATGCATTGGGCGTTAAAGTAAAAAAACTCAGAAACTACAAAACATTTCAAAGTAAAAAGTTCCAGCATGTGTCTCCACAGTAAGCTGAATTATAAAACGTGTGAATGGAGTTTATAGGTGAAAGTGATTTTGACGTGCCACTATCTGCCATTATAATTTTCTCACATTTAAAGCACTATATTTCTAAAACTATGAAACATTTCAAAGATTCCCTTTCAGGCAAACATGTCCACCGTAAGATGAACCTAAATAGGTTTGAATGGGGATTCTAGGTGTAAGTATGTAGGACTAGTAGCATGCCAAAGTTATAATTTTTTTCGGACGGCATACTATTTTTTTTTCGTGATCTTGGACTACTTGAAAATCATGAGAAAACGACATACTATAGTCCATGGTTTGGGACGGCATAATATATTATGTCATATTTTCATGATTTTGGGAGACTATGTCAGAGCCAGGACTTGAACCTGCAGCCTCCTGATTACCAGGCAGGCTCTGTACCCAGTGAGCCACTGTGCATGCCGTTCTTAAAAGGCCGAATAGATAATAACAGAAGAGCCAGAGACTTGTTTCCATTGTGGTTCATAAACATTCGAGCGTCTAGAGATAAACAACAGCAAAAGAAACAATAGACAAATCTCCTGTTATTTTATTTTTTGTATTTTATTTTTGTATCAATGTTGTACTCAAAGGGAACAGCAGACTGCATTGTGGCAGGTAGCAAGTAGATCAGTGACTTAGCACACTGGCTGCATGATCTGGAGATAGTGGGTTCAAACCGGTCAGGGGACCTTAGTATAATTGCCTTATTTGAATCTGAATCCAACATATAAAAAACATATTTGTGATTTTTGTTCGTTTAATTTGATTCCAGCAAACATACATTTGCTAGTTTTTCCTTTTTTTGTTCAGAATTGAAAAATGGGAAAACGCTAAACGAAAAATCACAAAAACTGGTCAAGGGACCTTAGTATAAGTATGTTTGTTCAATTTAATCCAGCAAAAAGAAAATTGCTATTTTTTTCCTTTTTTTGTTCAGAATTGAAAAATGGGAAAACACTAACCGAAAAATCACAAAAATGGTGGTGCCTTAGTATAATTCTGTTTGAGTCCAGCAAACAGAAATTTGCTATTTTTTTCCTTTTTTTTGTTCAGATTTGAAAAATGTGAAAACTCGAAGCCAAAACCCAGCTTTTAAAAGCTGCGTCAAAGTTGAGTTTTCAGGAGAAAAAAAGCACGCAAAAAAAAGCTGTTCATTCCAAGCTTCAAAACGAAAAAGCTGGTATACATAGAGATAACATGGGAGCACGAAGCAAGAAGCTGCTTCTAGCTTCCTTGGTGTTAACGCGGCTTAAGTCTGATTATGCCTTTGGGTTTTTTGCACTACTGATTGTTACCCGTTTCCTTTCTTGTCAGTTAAAATTATCATTCATCATCACTTCCATCTTGTCCATCACCTAACCCTAACCCTAACCCTAACCCTGACCCTAACCCTAGTTGTCTGGTACCAGATTGGTTACCATATGGTACCAGAACAAAACAAACAAGAAAGCAGTGTGAATTGTCTGGAACCAGTGGCGCAGTGTGTTAGAACGCTGCCACATGGGAGATGGTGAGTTCAAACCCCACTCAAGTCTTCACTTTCAAGACTGATTTCAGAAGAAGAAAAGCAACAAAAAAACAGTTTATCTGTAACCAGTGGCGCAGTGTTTTAGAACGCTCCAACATGATCGGGAGATGGTGAGTTCAAACCCCACCCAAGTCTTTACTTTCAAGACCGATTTCAGAAGAAGAAAACCAACAAAAAAGCATTTGAATTGTCTGGAACCAGTGGCGCAGTGTGTTAGGACGCTGCCACATGATCGGGAGATGGTGAGTTCAAACCCCACTCAAGTCTTTACTTTCAAGACCGATTTCAGAAGAAGAAAACCAACAAAAAAGCAGTGTGAATTGTCTGGAACCATTGGCGCAGTGTGATAGAACGCTCCCACATGATCGGGAGATGGTGAGTTCAAAGTAACCGCACTCAAGTCTTTACTTTCAAGACCGATTTCAGAAGAAGAAAACCAACAAAAAAGCAATTGAGTTGTCTGGAACCAGTGGTGCAGTGTGTTAGGACATTGCCACATGATCGGGAGATGGTGAGTTCAAACCCCACTCAAGTCTTTACTTTCAAGACCGATTTCAGAAGAAGAAAACCAACAGAAAAGCAGTGCGAATTGTCTGCTCCCAGTGGCACGGTGTGTTTGGACGCTGCCACATGATCGGGAGATGGTTAGTTCAAACCCCACTCAAGTCTTTACTTTCAAGACCGATTTCAGAAGAAAAAAACCAACAAAAAAGCAGTTGATTTGTCTGGAACCAGTGGCCCAGTGTGTTACGATGCTGCCACATGATCGGGAGATGGTGAGTTCAAACCCCACTCAAGTCTTTACATTCAAGACCGATTTCAGAAGAAGAAAACCAACGACCTATCAACCAACATATTCAATGGCATATCAATCCCATTAATCCATTTTCTTATCAAGTTGAAGGCATCCCGGATTTTGTTGAGGGTGGGTTGGGTGTTTCACGGTTTCTCATCAACTCCATGTTCAATCACCCAATTACCCCCCAACGGACACTAGCCCTAACCCTAACCCTAACCCTAACCCTAACCCTAACCCTAACCCTAACCCTAACCCTAGTTGTCTGGTACCAGATTTGTTACCATATGGTACCAGGTCAAAACAAACAAAAAACCAGTGTGAATTGTCTGGAACCAGTGGCGCAGTGTGTTAGAAGGCTGCCACATGATCGGGAGATAGTGAGTTCAAACCCCACTCAAGTCTTTACTTTCAAGACCGATTTCAGAAGAAGAAAAGTAACAAAAAAGCAGTGTGAATTGTCTGGAACCAGTGGCGCAGTGTGTTAGGACGCTGCCACATCATTGGGAGATGGTGAGTTCAAACCCCACTCAAGTCTTTACTTTCAAGACCGATTTCAGAAGAAGAAAACCAGCAAAAAAGCAGTTGAATTGTCTGGAACCAGTGGCACAGTGTGTTAGGACGCTGCCACATGATCGGGAGATGGTGAGTTCAAACCCCACTCAAGTCTTTACTTTCAAGACCGATTTCAGAAGAAGAAAACCAACGACCTATCAACCAACATATTCAATGCCATATCAATCCCATTAATCCGTTTTCTTATCAAGTTGAAAGCATCCCGGGTTTTGTTGAGGGTGGGTTGGGTGTTTCACGGTTTCTCATCAACTCCATGTTCAATCACCCAATTACCCCCCAACGGACACTAGCCCTAACCCTAACCCTAACCCTAACCCTAACCCTAGTTGTCTGGTACCAGATTGGTTACCATATGGTACCAGGTCAAAACAAACAAAAAACCAGTGTGAATTGTCTGGAACCAGTGGCGCAGTGTGTTAGAACGCTGCCACATGATCGGGAGATAGTGAGTTCAAACCCCACTCAAGTCTTTACTTTCAAGACCGATTTCAGAAGAAGAAAAGTAACAAAAAAGCAGTGTGAATTGTCTGGAACCAGTGGCGCAGTGTGTTAGAACGCTCCCACATGACCGGGAGATGGTGAGTTCAAATCCCACTCAAGTCTTTACTTTCAAGACCGATTTCAGAAGAAGAAAACCAACAAAAAAGCAGTGTGAATTGTCTGGAACCAGTAGCGCAGTGTGTTAGGACGCTGCCACATCATTGGGAGATGGTGAGTTCAAACCCCACTCAAGTCTTTACTTTCAAGACCGATTTCAGAAGAAGAAAACCAGCAAAAAAGCAGTTGAACTGTCTGGAACCAGTGGCACAGTGTGTTAGGACGCTGCCACATGATCGGGAGATGGTGAGTTCAAACCCCACTCGAGACTTTACTTTCAAGACCGATTTCAGAAGAGGAAAACCAACAAAAAAGCACTTGAATTGTCTGGAACCAGTGGCGCAGTGTGTTAGGACGCTGCCACATCATCGGGAGATGGTGAGTTCTAACCGCACGCATGTATTTACTTTCAAGACCGATTTCAGAAGAAGAAAACCAACAAAAAAGCAGTGTGAATTGTCTGGAACCAGTGGCGCAGTGTGTTAGGACGCTGCCACATGATCGGGAGATGGTGAGTTCAAACCCCACTCAAGTCTTTACTTTCAAGACCGATTTCAGAAGAAGAAAACCAACAAAAAAGCAGTGTGAATAGTCTGTACCCAGTGGCTCAGTGTGTTAGGACGCTGCCACATGATCAGGAGATGGTGGGTTCAAACCCCACTCAAGTTCAAACAAAAAAATAAAGGTCCAGGGTGCAATCCCACCCCAGTCTTTACTGTGACACTTTGCTTTCCACAATAACATCAAGTAGCACAGAAAAGCTGTGTTGTAGTAACCATCAGTTAGCTCAGTGTGATGAGAGGCTGTCCTTGGGAGCCACAGGTCCAGGGTTCAAATCCCACATTAGGCATGACGGTGACACTTTGCTTTGCACACTGATTTCCTGAAGGACAACTTTAAAGCAGCCCAGAAATTCACCATGATTGTGTGCCGATAAGTGGCCCAGCGGATAAGTCAGATGATATCCGTAGTATACCTAGTAGAAGTGTGCCGGTTCAAACCCGACACACTCCTAGTAGGCGGTGATGGTTCAAATCACTGACACCTAGAGTAGTAGTAGCCCAGTGGATAAATCAGATGATATCCGTAGAATACCTAGTAGAAGTATGCTGGCCGACATACTCCTAGTAGGATGGTGCTAGTTCAAATCACCAACACCTACAGTAAGTAGGAGTGTGTGCAGTTAAGTGGCCTGGTGGATAAATCAGATAATATCCATAGAATACCTAGTAGAAGTCTGCCGGTTCAAACCCGACATAGGATGGTGCTGGTTCAAATCACCATCACCTAGATTAGGTAGGACCGTGTGCCGTTAATTGGCCCAGTGGATAATTCAGATAATATCCGTAGAATACCTAGTGGGATGGTGCTGGTTCAAATCACCATCACCTAGAGTAGGTAGAACCGTGTGCCGTTAATTGGCCCGGTGGATAAATCAGATAATATCTGTAGAATACCTAGTAGGATGGTGCTGGTTCAAATCACCATCACCTAGAGTAGGTAGGGGGTCAGGTAAGAGTATGTAGGGGCAGAGTAGGTTGAGGTGTAGATAGGGGGAGGAGTAGGTGAGGGTTGGTCAGTTAGGGGGAGGAGTAGGTGAGTGGGGTAAGGTAGGGGGAGATTAAGCAAGGGGGGGGCAGGCGAGGTGGAGAGTAGGTGAGGGGGGGGCCTGGCAGGTGAAGAGTAGGCGAGGGGGTGGCAGGCAGGGGGAGAGTAGGAGAGGAGGGAGGCCAGGCAGGGGGAGAGTAGGTGAGGGGGAGGCCAGGCAGGGGGAGAGGTGGGAGGCCAGGCAGGCGGAGAGTAGGTGAGGGGTAGGCCAGGCCGGGGGAGAGTAGGTGAGGGGGAGGCCAGGCAGGGGGAGAGTAGGAGAGGAGGGAGGCCAGGTAGGGGGAGAGTAGGAGAGGAGGGAGGCCAGGCAGGGGGAGAGTGGAAGAGGGGGAGGCCAGGCAGGGGGAGAGGTGGGAGGCCAGGCAGGGGGAGAGTAGGAGAGGAGGGAGGCCAGGCAGGGGGAGAGTAGAAGAGGGGGGAGGCCAGGCATCATTTTAGAAAAAATAAAACAATTATAATAAATAATATTTTTATAAAAAAGAAAATAATTATAAAAAAAAAATCAGGAAGAACCCGCCTGCCTGCACCCTCCTCTCCTCCCCCTGCCTGGCCCCCCTCGCCTACTCTCCCCCTGCCTGGCCTCCCCCCTCGCCTACTCTCCCCGTGCCTGGCCCCCCTCGCCTACTCTCCCCCTGCCTGGCCTCCCCTCTCCTACTCTCCCCCCTCTCCTACTCTCCCCCTGCCTGGCCTCCCCCTCTCCTACTCTCCCCCTCTCCTACTCTTCCCCTGCCTGGCCTCGCCCTCCCTACTCTCCCCCCTCTCCTACTCTCCCCTGCCTGGCCTCCCCCTCTCCTACTCTCCCCCCTCTCCTACTCTTCCCCTGCCTGGCCCGCCCTCAGCGACTCTCCACCTCGCCTGCCCCCCCTCACCTAATCTCCCCCTACCTTACCCCCCTCACCTACTCCTCCCCCTAACTGACCAACCCTCACCTACTC
>NC_136796.1:38817181-38897181 GCF_951216825.1 Electrona antarctica
CTCCTTCTGAAATCGGCCTCTAAAGTAAAGACTTGAGTTGGGTTTCAACTCACCATCTCCCGATCATGTGGCAGCGTCCTAACACACTGCGCCACTGGTTCCAGACAACTCAACTGCTTTTTTGTTGGTTTTCTTCTTCTGAAATCGGTCTTGAAAGTAAAAACTAGAGAGGGGTTTGAACTCACCATCTCCCGATCATGTGGCAGTGTCCTAAGACACTGCGCCACTGGTTCCAGACAATTCAACTGCTTTTTTGTTGGTTTTGTTCTGGTACCATATGGTAACCAATCTGGTACCAGACAACTAGGGTTAGGGTTAGGGTTAGGGTTAGGGTTAGGGTTAGGGTTAGGTGATGGACAAGATGGAAGTGATGATGAATGATAATTTTAACTGACAAGAAAGGAAACGGGTAACAATCAGTAGTGCAAAAAAACCAAAGGCATAATCAAGCAGCTTCTTGCTTCGTGCTCCCATGTTATCTCTATGTATACCAGCTTTTTCGTTTTGAAGCTTGGAATGAACAGCTTTTTTTTGTGTGCTTTTTTTCTCCTGAAAACTCAACTTTGAGGCAGCTTTTAAAAGCTGGGTTTTGGCTTCGAGTTTTCACATTTTTCAAATCTGAACAAAAAAAAGGAAAAAAATAGCACATTTCTGTTTGCTGGACTCAAACAGAATTATACTAAGGCACCACCATTTTTGTTATTTTTCGTTTAGCGTTTTCCCATTTTTCAATTCTGAACAAAAAAAGGAAAATCTAGCTGTTTGCTGTAATCAAATTAAACGAACAAAAATCAATATGTTTTTTATATGTTGGATTCAGATTCAAATATGGCAATTATACTAAGGTCCCCTGACCGGGTTTCTAGGTGTAAGTATGTAGGACTAGTAGCATGCCAAAGTTTGTGCTATTGCCATTGAGAATGCATTGGGCGTTAAAGTTAAATAACTCAGAAACTACAAAACATTTCAAAGTAAAAAGTTCCAGCATGTGTCTCCACAGTAAGCTGAATTATAAAAAGTGTGAATGGAGTTTCTAGGTGAAAGTGCTTTTTTGACGTGCCAATATCTGCCATTGAGCCCCATTGTAAAATTCTCAAATTTGAAAGCACTATATTTCTAAAACTATGAAACATTTCAAAGATTCCTTTTCAGGCAAACATGTCCACCGTAAGATGAACCTAAATAGGTTTGAATGGGGATTCTAGGTGTAAGTATGTAGGACTAGTAGCATGCCAAAGTTATAATTTTTTTCGGACGGCATACTATAGCATGTCGTTTTTCGTGATTTTGGACTATTTGAAAAAAAGATGAAAATCATGAAAAAACGACATACTATAGTTCATGGCTTCGGACGGCATACTATAGCATGTCGTTTTTCATGATTTTGGAGGATTTGAAAAAAAGATGAAAATCATGAAAAATTATTTTCATGATTTTGGTACACTATGTCAGAGCAAGGACTTGAACCTGCAGCCTCCTGATTACCAGGCAGGCTCTGTACGAAGTGAGCCACTGTGCATGCTGTTCTTAAAAGGCCGAATAGATAATGACAGAAGAGCCAGAGACTTGTTTCCATTGTGGTTCATAAACATTCGAGCGTCTAGAGATAAACAACAGCAAAAGAAACAATAGACAAATCTCCTGTTATTTTATTTTTTGTATTTTATTTTTGTATCAATGTTGTACTCAAAGGGAAATGCAGACTGCATTGTGGCAGGTAGCAAGTAGATCAGTGAATAAGAACACTTCCTGCATGATCTGGAGATAGTGGGTTCAAACCCCACTCAAATCTTTACTTGCCAAAATCTGCCATCGACCCCCATTCTGAATTTCTCAAATTTGAAAGCACTATATTTCTAAAACTATGAAACATTTCAAAGATTCCTTTTCAGGCAAACATGTCCACCGTAAGATGAACCTAAGTAGGCTTGAATGGGGTTTCTAGGTGTAAGTATGTAGGACTAGTAGCATGCCAAAGTTTGTGCTATTGCCATTGAGAATGCATTGGGCGTTAAAGTTAAATAACTCAGAAACTACAAAACATTTCAAAGTAAAAAGTTCCAGCATGTGTCTCCACAGTAAGCTGAATTATAAAACGTGTGAATGGAGTTTCTAGGTGAAAGTGATTTTGACGTGCCACTATCTGCCATTATAAATTTCTCACATTTAAAGCACTATATTTCTAAAACTATGAAACATTTCAAAGATTCCTTTTCAGGCAAACATGTCCACCGTAAGATGAACCTAAATAGGTTTGAATGGGGATTCTAGGTGTAAGTATGTAGGACTAGTAGCATGCCAAAGTTATAATTTTTTTCGGACGGCATACTATAGCATGTCGTTTTTCGTGATTTTGGACTATTTGAAAAAAAGATGAAAATCATGAAAAACGACATACTATAGTTCATGGCTTCGGACGGCATACTATAGCATGTCGTTTTTCATGATTTTGGAGGATTTGAAAAAAAGATGAAAATCATGAAAAAACGACATACTATAGTCCATGGTTTGGGACGGCATAATATATTATGTCATATTTTCATGATTTTGGGACACTATGTCAGAGCCAGGACTTGAACCTGCAGCCTCCTGATTACCAGACAGGCTCTGTACCCAGTGAGCCACTGTGCATGATGTTCATAAAAGGCCGAATAGATAATGACAGAAGAGCCAGAGACTTGTTTCCATTGTGGTTCATAAACATTCGAGCGTCTAGAGATAAACAACAGCAAAAGAAACAATAGACAAATCTCCTGTTATTTTATTTTTTGTATTTTATTTTTGTATCAATGTTGTACTCAAAGGGAACAGCAGACTGCATTGTGGCAGGTAGCAAGTAGATCAGTGACTTAGCACACTGGCTGCATGATCTGGAGATAGTGGGTTCAAACCCCACTCAAATCTTTACTTGCCAAAATCTGCCATCGACCCCCATTCTGAATTTTTCAAATTTAAAAGCACTATATTTCAAAAACTATGAATTATTTCAAAGATTCCTTTTCAGGCAAACATGTCCACCGTAAGATGAACCTAAGTAGGCTTGAATCGGGTTTCTAGGTGTAAGTATGTAGGACTAGTAGCATGCCAACGTTTGTGCTATTGCCATTGAGAATGCATTGGGCGTTAAAGTTAAATAACTCAGAAACTACAAAACATTTCAAAGTAAAAAGTTCCAGCATGTGTCTCCACAGTAAGCTGAATTATAAAAAGTGTGAATGGAGTTTCTAGGTGAAAGTGCTTTTTTGACGTGCCAATATCTGCCATTGAGCCCCATTGTAAAATTCTCAAATTTGAAAGCACTCTATTTCTAAAACTATGAAACATTTCAAAGATTCCTTTTCAGGCAAACATGTCCACCGTAAGATGAACCTAAGTAGGCTTGAATGGGGTTTCTAGGTGTAAGTATGTAGGACTAGTAGCATGCCAAAGTTTGTGCTATTGCCATTGAGAATGCATTGGGCGTTAAAGTTAAATAACTCAGAAACTACAAAACCTTTCAAAGTAAAAAGTTCCAGCATGTGTCTCCACAGTAAGCTGAATTATAAAAATCACACCCGTGTGAACTGAGTGGTGCAAGGTCTTATATAGTCTGATCAGCTATGTCAGTGACGTCACACACTAACCATAGTAACCATGCTCACCTGTGCACGGACACATTTGGGTACAGGTACACAAACATACAGACAAAGCTGGTTGTTGGAGTGGTTTCCACCACTCAAAAAAAGTGTGAATGGAGTTTCTAGGTGAAAGTGCTTTTTTGACGTGCCATAGGTCTGCCATTCTGAATTTCTCAAATTTGAAAGCACTATATTTCTAAAACTATGAAACTGCCTGGTAATCAGGAGGCTGCAGGTTCAAGTCCTGGCTCTGACATAGTGTCCCAAAATCATGAAAATATGACATAATATATTATGCCGTCCCAAACCATACACTATAGTATGTCGTTTTTTCATGATTTTCATCTTTTTTTTCAAATCCTCCAAAATCATGAAAAACGACATGCTATAGTATGCCGTCCGAAGCCATGAACTATAGTATGTCGTTTTTTCATGATTTTCATCTTTTTTTCAAATAGTCCAAAATCACGAAAAACGACATGCTATAGTATGCCGTCCGAAAAAAATTATAACTTTGGCATGCTACTAGTCCTACATACTTACACCTAGAATCCCCATTCAAACCTATTTAGGTTCATCTTACGGTGGACATGTTTGCCTGAAAAGGAATCTTTGAAATATTCCATAGTTTTAGAAATATAGTGCTTTAAATGTGAGAAATTTATAATGGCAGATAGTGGCACGTCAAAATCACTTTCACCTAGAAACTCCATTCACACGTTTTATAATTCAGCTTACTGTGGAGACACATGCTGGAACTTTTTACTTTGAAATGTTTTGTAGTTTCTGAGTTATTTAACTTTAACGCCCAATGCATTCTCAATGGCAATAGCACAAACTTTGGCATGCTACTAGTCCTACATACTTACACCTAGAAACCCCATTCAAGCCTACTTAGGTTCATCTTACGGTGGACATGTTTGCCTGAAAAGGAATCTTTTAAATGTTTCATAGTTTTAGAAATATAGTGCTTTCAAATTTGAGAATTTTACAATGGGGCTCAATGGCAGATATTGGCACGTCAAAAAAGGACTTTCACCTAGAAACTCCATTCACACTTTTTATAATTCAGCTTACTGTGGAGACACATGCTGGAACTTTTTACTTTGAAATGTTTTGTAGTTTCTGAGTTATTTAACTTTAACGCCCAATGCATTCTCAATGGCAATAGCACAAACTTTGGCATGCTACTAGTCCTACATACTTACACCTAGAAACCCAGTCAGGGGACCTTAGTATAATTGCCTTATTTGAATCTGAATCAAACATATAAAAAAACATATTTGTGATTTTTGTTCGTTTAATTTGATTACAGCAAACAGCTAGATTTTCCTTTTTTTGTTCAGAATTGAAAAATGGGAAAACGCTAAACGAAAAATAACAAAAATGGTGGTGCCTTAGTATAATTCTGTTTGAGTCCAGCAAACAGAAATTTGCTATTTTTTTCCTTTTTTTTGTTCAGATTTGAAAAATGTGAAAACTCGAAGCCAAAACCCAGCTTTTAAAAGCTGCCTCAAAGTTGAGTTTTCAGGAGAAAAAAAGCACACAAAAAAAAGCTGTTCATTCCAAGCTTCAAAACGAAAAAGCTGGTATACATAGAGATAACATGGGAGCACGAAGCAAGAAGCTGCTTGATTATGCCTTTGGTTTTTTTGCACTACTGATTGTTACCCGTTTCCTTTCTTGTCAGTTAAAATTATCATTCATCATCACTTCCATCTTGTCCATCACCTAACCCTAACCCTAACCCTAACCCTAACCCTAACCCTAGTTGTCTGGTACCAGATTGGTTACCATATGGTACCAGAACAAAACCAACAAAAAAGCAGTTGAATTGTCTGGAACCAGTGGCGCAGTGTCTTAGGACACTGCCACATGATCGGGAGATGGTGAGTTCAAACCCCTCTCTAGTTTTTACTTTCAAGACCGATTTCAGAAGAAGAAAACCAACAAAAAAGCAGTTGAGTTGTCTGGAACCAGTGGCGCAGTGTGTTAGGACGCTGCCACATGATCGGGAGATGGTGAGTTGAAACCCCACTCAAGTCTTTACTTTAGAGGCCGATTTCAGAAGGAGAAAACCAACAAAAAAGCAGTGTAAATTGTCTGGAACCAGTGGCGCAGTGTGTTAGAACGCTCCCACATGACGTGCAGATGGTGAGTTCAAACCCCACTCAAGTCTTTACTTTCTGGACCGATTTCAGAAGAAGAAAACCAACAAAAAAGCAGTGTGAATTGTCTGGAACCAGTGGCGCAGTGTGTTAGAACGCTCCCACATAATCGGGAGATGGTGAGTTCAAACCTCACTCAAGTCTTTACTTTCAAGACCGATTTCAGAAGAGGAAAACCAACAAAAAAGCAGTTGAATTGTCTGGGACCAGTGGCGCAGTGTGTTAGGACGCTGCCACATGATCGGGAGATGGTGTGTTCAAACCCCACTCAAGTCTTTACTTTCAAGACCGATTTCAGAAGAAGAAAACCAACGACCTGTCAACCAACACATTCAAAGGCATATCAATCCCATTAATCCATTTTCTTATCAAGTTGAAGGCATCCCGGATTTTGTTGAGGGTGGGTTGGGTGTTTCACGGTTTCTCATCAACTCCATGTTAAATCACACAATTACCCCCCAACGGACACTAGCCCTAACCCTAACCCTAACCCTAACCCTAACCCTAGTTACCAGATTGGTTACCATATGGTACCAGAACAAAACAAACAAAAAAGCAGTGTGAATTGTCTGTAACCAGTGGCGCAGTGTGTTAGAACGCTCCCAAATGACCTGGAGATGGTGAGTTCAAACCCCACTCAAGTCTTTACTTTCAAGACCGATTTCAGAAGAAGAAAACCAACAAAAAAGCAGTTGAATTGTCTGGGACCAGTGGCGCAGTGTGTTAGGATGCTGCGACATGATCGGGAGATGGTGAGTTCAAACCCCACTCAAGTCTTTACTTTCAAGACCGATTTCAGAAGAAGAAAACCAACAAAAAAGCATTTGAGTTGTCTGGAACCAGTGGCGCAGTGTGTTAGGACGCTGCCACATGATCGGGAGATGGTGAGTTCAAACCCCACTCAAGTTTTTACTTTCAAGACCGATTTCAGAAGAAGAAAACCAACAAAAAAGCAGTTGAGTTGTCTGGAACCAGTGGCGCGGTGTGTTAGGACGCTGCCACATGATCGGGAGATGGTGAGTTCAAACCCCACTCAAGTCTTTACTTTCAAGACCGATTTCAGAAGAAGAAAACCAACGACCTGTCAACCAACACATTCAAAGGCATATCAATCCCATTAATCCATTTTCTTATCAAGTTGAAGGCATCCCGGATTTTGTTGAGGGTGGGTTGGGTGTTTCACGGTTTCTCATCAACTCCATGTTAAATCACACAATTACCCCCCAACGGACACTAGCCCTACCCCTAACCCTAACCCTAACCCTAACCCTAACCCTAACCCTAACCCTAGTTGTTACCAGATTGGTTACCATATGGTACCAGAACAAAACAAACAAAAAAGCAGTGTGAATTGTCTGGAACCAGTGGCGCAGTGTGTTAGAACGCTCCCACATGACCTGGAGATGGTGAGTTCTAACCCCCATCAAGTCTTTACTTTCAAGACCGATTTCAGAAGAAGAAAACCAACAAAAAAGCATTTGAGTTGTCTGGAACCAGTGGCGCAGTGTGTTAGGACGCTGCCACATTATCGGGAGATGGTGAGTTCAAACCCCACTCAAGTTTTTACTTTCAAGACCGATTTCAGAAGAAGAAAACCAACAAAAAAGCAGTTGAGTTGTCTGGAACCAGTGGAGCAGTGTGTTAGGACGCTGCCACATGATAGGGAGATGGTGAGTTCAAACCCCACTCAAGTCTTTACTTTAGAGGCTGATTTCAGAAGGAGAAAACCAACAAAAAAGCAGTGTGAATTGTCTGGAACCAGTGGAGCAGTGTGTTAGAACGCTCCCACATGTCCTAGAGATGGTGAGTTCAAACCCCACTCAAGTCTTTACTTTCTGGACCGATTTCAGAAGAAGAAAACCAAAAAAAAAAGCAGTTGAGCTGTCTGGAACCAGTGGCGCAGTGTGTTAGGACGCTGCCACATGATCGGGAGATGGTGAGTTCAAACCCCACTCAAGTCTTTACTTTAGAGGCCGATTTCAGAAGAAGAAAACCAACAAAAAAGCAGTTGAATTGTCTGGGACCAGTGGCGCAGTGTGTTAGGATGCTGCCACATGATCGGGAGATGGTGAGTTCAAACCCCACTCAATTCTTTACTTTCAAGACCGATTTCAGAAGAAGAAAACCAACAAAAAAGCATTTGAGTTGTCTGGAACCAGTGGCGCAGTGTGTTAGGACGCTGCCACATGATCGGGAGATGGTGAGTTCAAACCCAACTCATGTCTTTACTTTCAAGACCGATTTCAGAAGAAGAAAAACAACAAAAAAGCACTGTGAATTGTCTGGACCCAGTGGCTCAGTGTGTTAGGAGGCTGCCACATGATCAGGAGATGGTGGGTTCAAACCCCACTCAAGTTCAAACAAAAAAATAAAGGTCCAGGGTGCAATCCCACCCCAGTTTTTACTGTGACACTTTGCTTTCCACACTCACATCAAGTAGCACAGAAAAGCTGTGTTGTAGTAACCATCAGTTAGCTCAGTGTGATGAGAGGCTGTCCTTGGGAGCCACAGGTCCAGGGTTCAAATCCCACATTAGTCATAATTGTGACACTTTGCTTTGCACACTGATTTCCAGAAGGACAACTTTAAAGCAGCCCAGAAATTGACCATGATTGTGTGCCGGTAAGTGGCCCAGCGGATAAGTCAGATGATATCCGTAGTATACCTAGTAGAAGTGTGCCGGTTCAAACCCGACATACTCCTAGTAGGCAGTGATGGTTCAAATCACTGACACCTAGAGTAGGAGTGGCCCAGTGGATACATCAGATGATATCCGTAGAATACCTAGTAGAAGTATGCCGGCCGACATACTCCTAGTAGGATGGTGCTAGTTCAAATCACCAACACCTACAGTAAGTAGGAGTGTGTGCAGTTAAGTGGCCTGGTGGATAAATCAGATAATATCCATAGAATACCTAGTAGAAGTCTGCCGGTTCAAACCCGACATAGGATGGTGCTGGTTCAAATCACCATCACCTAGTAGGTAGGACCGTGTGCAGTTAATTGGCCCGGTGGATAAATCAGATAATATCCATAGAATACCTTGTGAGATGGTGCTGGTTCAAATCACCATCACCTAGTAGGTAGGACCGTGTGCTGTTAATTGGCCCGGTGCATAAATCAGATAATATCTGTAGAATACCTAGTGGGATGGTGCTGGTTCAAATCACTATCACCTAGAGTAGGTAGGACCGTGTGCCGTTAATTGGCCCGGTGGATAAATCAGATAATAGCTGTAGAATACCTAGTAGGATGGAGCTGGTTCAAATCACCATCACCTAGAATAGGTAGGTGGTCAGGTAAGAGTATGTAGGGGCAGAGTAGGTTGAGGTGTAGATAGGGGGTGAGTAGGCGAGGGTTGGTCAGTTAGGGGGAGGAGTAGGTGAGGGGGGTAAGGTAGGGGGAGATTAGGTGAGGGGGGGAGGCGAAGTGGAGAGTAGGCGAGGGGGGGGCCAGGCAGGGGAAGAGTAGGTGAGGGGGGGGCCAGGCAGGGGGAGAGTAGGAGAGGAGGGAGGCCAGGAGAGGGGAGAGTAGGCGAGGGGGAGGCCAGGCAGGGGGAGAGTAGGCGAGGGAGGCCAGGCAGGGGGAGAGTAGGCGAGGGGGGCCAGGCAGGGGGAGAGTAGGCGAGGGGGGCCAGGCAGGGGGAGAGTAGGAGAGGAGGGAGGCCAGGCAGGCAGGGGGAGAGTAGGAGGGGAGGGAGGCCATGCAGGCAGGGGCAGAGTAGGAGAGGAGGGAGGCCAGGCAGGGGGAGAGGGCAAGGCAGAGGGAGGGTGGCCAGGCAGGGGGAGAGTAGGCGAGGGGGGCCAGGCAGGGGTCTTCCTGACTTTTTTTTTTATAATTATTAAATAAGTTAAAAAAAAATATTTTTTATAAAACATTTAAAAATAGGATGAGCCCCCCTGCCTACTCTCCCCCTGCCTGGCCTCCCCCCTCTCCTACTCTACCCCTGCCTACTCTCCCCCTGCCTGGCCTGCCCCCTCTCCTACTCTCCCCCTGCCTGGCCTCTCCCCCCTGCCTGGCCTCCCCCCTCTCCTACTCTACCCCTGCCTGGCCTCCCTCCTCTCCTACTCTCCCCTGGCCTCCCACCCTCCTACTCTCCCCCTGCCTGGCCTCCCCCCTCGCCTACTCTCCCCCTGCCTGGCCTCCCCCCTCGACTACTCTACCCCTGCCTGGCCTCCACCCTCGCCTACTCTCCCCCTGCCTGGCCTCCCCCCTCTCCTACTCTACCCCTGCCTGGCCTCCCTCCTCTCCTACTCTCCCCCTGCCTGGCCTCCCCCCTCGCCTACTCTCACCCTGCCTGGCCTCTCCCCTTTCCTACCCCCCCCCCCTGCCTGCCACCCCCTCGCCTACTCTTCCCCTGCCTGCCCCACCCCTCGCCTACTCTCCACCTCGCCTGCCCCCCACCCCCCTCGCCTAATCTCCCCCTACCTGACCCCCCTCACCTACTCCTCCACCTAACCAACCCTCCCCTTACTCTCCCCCTATCTACACCTCCACCTACTCTGCCCCTACATAGTCTTACCTGACCCCCTACCTACTCTAGGTGATGGTGATTTGAACCAGCACCATCCTACTAGGTATTCTACGGATATTATGTGATTTATCCACCGGGCCAATTAACGGCACACGGTCCTACCTACTCTAGGTGATGGTGATTTGAACCAGCACCATCCCACTAGGTATTCTACGGATATTATCTGATTTAACCACCGGGCCAATTAACGGCACTCAGTCCTACCTACTCTAGGTGATGGTGATTTGAACCAGCCCCATCCCACTAGGTATTCTACGGATATTATCTGATTTAACCACCGGGCCAATTAACGGCACACGGTACTACCTACTCTAGGTGATGGTGATTTGAATCAGCACCATCCCACTAGGTATTCTATGGATATTATCTGATTTATCCACCAGGCCACTTAACTGCACACCCTCCTACTGTAGGTGTTGGTGATTTGAACTAGCACCATCCTAGTAGGAGTATGTCGGCCGGCATACTTCTACTAGGTATTCTACGGATATCATCTGATTTATCCACAGGGACACTCCAACTCTAGGTGTCAGTGATTTGAACCATCACTGCCTACTAGGAGTATGTCGGGTTTGAACCGGCACACTTCTACTAGGTATACTACGGATATCATCTGACTTATCCGCTGGGCCACTTACCGGCACACAAACATGGTGAATTTCTGGGCTGCTTTAAAGTTGTCCTTCAGGAAATCAGTGTGCAAAGCAAAGTGTCACAGTTATGCCTAATGTGGGATTTGAACCCTGGACCTGTGGCTTCCAAGGACAGACTCTCATCACACTGAGCTAACTGATGGTTACTACAACAGAGCTTTTCTGTGCTACTTGATGTCAGTGTGGAAAGCAAAGTGTCACAGTAAAAACTGGGGTGGGATTGCACCCTGGACCTTTATTTTTTTGTTTGAACTTGAGTGGGGTTTGAACCCACCATCTCCTGATCATGTGGCAGCCTCCTAACACACTGAGCCACTGGGTCCAGACAATTCACAGTGCTTTTTTGTTGTTTTTCTTCTTCTGAAATCGGTCTTGAAAGTAAAGACTTGAGTTGGGTTTGAACTCACCATCTCCCGATCATGTGGCAGCGTCCTAAAACACTGCACCACTGGTTCCAGACAATTCAACTGCTTTTTTGTTGGTTTTCTTATCCTGAAATCGGTCTTGAAATTAAAGACTTGAGTGGGGTTTGAACCCACCATCTCCCGATCATGTGGCAGTGTCATAACACACTGAGCTACTGGGTCCAGACAATTCACAGTGCTTTTTTGTTGGTTTTCTTCATCTGAAATCAGTCTTGAAAGTAAAGACTTGGGTGGGGTTTGAACTCACCATCTCCCGATCATGTGGCAGTGTCATAACACACTGAGCCACTGGGTCCAGACAATTCAACTGCTTTTTTGTTGGTTTTCTTCTTCTGAAATCGGTCTTGAAAGTAAAGACTTGAGTGGGGTTTGAACTCATCATCTCCTGATCATGTGGGAGCGTTCTAACACACTGCGCCACTGGTTCCAGACAATTCACACTGCTTTTTTGTTGGTTTTCTTCTTCTGAAATCGGTCTTGAAAGTAAAGACTTGAGTGGGGTTTGAACTCACCATCTCCCGATCATGTGGCAGCGTCCTAACACACTGCACCACTGGATCCAGACAATTCAACTGCTTTTTTGTTGGTTTTCTTATCCTGAAATCGGTCTTGAAATTAAAGACTTGAGTGGGGTTTGAACCCACCATCTCCTGAACATGTGGCAGCCTCCTAACACACTGAGCCACTGGGTCCAGACAATTCACAGTGCTTTTTTGTTTGTTTTCTTCATCTGAAATCAGTCTTGAAAGTAAAGACTTGAGTGGGGTTTGAACTCACCATCTCCCGATCATGTGGCAGTGTCATAACACACTGCGCCACTGGTTCCAGACAATTCAACTGCTTTTTTGTTGGTTTTCTTCTTCTGAAATCGGTCATGAAAGTAAAGACTTGAGTGGGGTTTGAACTCATCATCTCCCGATCATGTGGGAGCGTTCTAACACACTGCGCCACTGGTTCCAGACAATTCACACTGCTTTTTTGTTGGTTTTCTTCTTCTGAAATCGGTCTTGAAAGTAAAGACTTGAGTGGTGTTTGAACTCACCATCTCACGATCACGTGGCAGCGTTCTAACACACTGCGCCACTGGTTCCAGACAATTCACACAGCTTTCTTGTTTGTTTTGTTCTGGTACTATATGGTAACCAATCTGGTACCAGACAACTAGGGTTAGGGTTAGGGTTAGGGTTAGGGTTAGGGTTAGGGTTATGGCTAGTGTCCGTTGGGGGGTAATTGGGTGATTTAACATGGAGTTGATGAGAAACCGTGAAACACCCAACCCACCCTCAACAAAATCCGGGATGCCTTCAACTTGATAAGAAAACGGATTAATGGGATTGATATGCCTTTGAATGTGTTGTTTGATAGGTCGTTGGTTTTCTTCTTCTGAAATCCGTCTTGAAAGTAAAGACTTGAGTGGGGTTTGAACTCACCATCTCCCGATCATGTGGCAGTGTCATAACACACTGCGCCACTGGTTCCAGACAATTCAACTGCTTTTTTGTTGGTTTTCTTCTTCTGAAATCGGTCTTGAAAGTAAAGACTTGAGTGGGGTTTGAACTCATCATCTCCCGAACATGTGGGAGAGTTCTAACACACTGCGCCACTGGTTCCAGACAATTCACACTGCTTTTTTGTTGGTTTTCTTCTTCTGAAATCGGTCTTGAAAGTAAAGACTTGAGTGGTGTTTGAACTCACCATCTCCCAATCATGTGGCAGCGTTCTAACACACTGCACCACTGGTTCCAGACAATTCACACTGCTTTCTTGTTTGTTTTGTTCTGGTACTATATGGTAACCAATCTGGTACCAGACAACTAGGGTTAGGGTTAGGGTTAGGGTTAGGGTTAGGGTTATGGCTAGTGTCCGTTGGGGGGTAATTGGGTGATTTAACATGGAGTTGATGAGAAACCGTGAAACACCCAACCCACCCTCAACAAAATCCGGGATGCCTTCAACTTGATAAGAAAACGGATGAATGGGATTGATATGCCTTTGAATGTGTTGGTTGATAGGTCGTTGGTTTTCTTCTTCTGAAATCGGTCTTGAAAGTAAAGACTTGAGTAGGGTTTGAACTCACCATCTCCCGATCATGTGGCAGTGTACTAACACACTGCGCCACTGGTTCGAGACAATTCAACTGCTTTTTTGTTGCGTTTCTTCTTCTGAAATCGGTCTTGAAAGTAAAGACTTGAGTGGGATTTGAACTCAACATCTCCCTTCTAACACACTGCTCCACTGGTTCAAGATAATTCACACTGCTTTTGTGTTGCTTTTCTTCTTCTGAAATCGGTCTTGAAAGTAAAGACTTGAGTGGGGTTTGAACTCACCATCTTCCGATCATGTGGCAGCGTTCTAACACACTGCGCCACTGGTTCCAGACAATTCACACTGCTTTTGTTTTGCTTTTTCTCTTCTGAAATCGGTCTTGAAAGTAAAGACTTGAGTGGGGTTTGAACTCACCATCTCCCGATCATGTGGCAGCGTTCTAACACACTGCACCACTGGTTCCAGACAATTCACGCTGCTTTTTTGTTTGTTTTGTTCTGGTACCATATGGTAACCAATCTGGTACCAGACAACTAGGGTTAGGGTTAGGGTTAGGGTTAGGGTTAGGGTTAGATGATGGACAAGATGGAAGAGATGATGAATGATCATTTTAACTGACAAGAAAGGAAACGGGTAACAATGAGTAGTGCAAAAAAAACAAAGGCATAATCATATGCCGTCCGAAGCCATGAACTTTCTTCAAATAGTCCAAAATCACGAAAAACGACATGCTATAGTATGCCGTCCGAAAGAAATTATAACTTTGGCATGCTACTAGTCCTACATACTTACACCTAGAATCCCCATTCAAACCTATTTAGGTTCATCTTACGGTGGACATGTTTGCCTGAAAAGGATTCTTTGAAATGTTTCATAGTTTTAGAAATATAGTGCTTTTAAATTTGAGAAATTCAGAATGGGGGTCAATGGCAGATTTTGGCAAGTAATGATTTGAGTGGGGTTTGAACCCACTATCTCCAGATCATGCAGCCAGTGTGCTAAGTCACTGATCTACTTGCTACCGGCCACAATGCAGTCTGCTGTTCCCTTTGAGTACAACATTGATACAAAAATAAAATACAAAAAATAAAATAACAGGACATTTGTCTATTGTTTCTTTTGCTGTTGTTTATCTCTAGACGCTCGAATGTTTATGAACCACAATGGAAACAAGTCTCTGGCTCTTCTGTCATTATCTATTCGGCCTTTTAAGAACAGCATGCACAGTGGCTCACTGGGTACAGAGCCTGCCTGGTAATCAGGAGGCTGCAGGTTCAAGTCCTGGCTCTGACATAGTGTCCCAAAATCATGAAAATATGACATAATATATTATGCCGTCCCAAACCATGGACTATAGTATGTCGTTTTTTCATGATTTTCATCTTTTTTTCAAATCCTCCAAAATCATGAAAAACGACATGCTATAGTATGCCGTCCGAAGCCATGAACTATAGTATGTCGTTTTTTCATGATTTTCATCTTTTTTTCAAATAGTCCAAAATCACGAAAAACGACATGCTATATAGTATGCCGTCCGAAAAAAATTATAACTTTGGCATGCTACTAGTCCTGCATACTTACACCTAGAATCCCCATTCAAACCTATTTAGGTTCATCTTACGGTGGACATGTTTGCCTGAAAAGGAATCTTTGAAATGTTTCATAGTTTTAGAAATATAGTGCTTTAAATGTGAGAAATTTATAATGGCAAATAGTGGCACGTCAAAATCACTTTCACCTAGAAACTCCATTCACACGTTTTATAATTCAGCTTACTGTGGAGACACATGCTGGAACTTTTTACTTTGAAATGTTTTGTAGTTTCTGAGTTATTTAACTTTAACGCCCAATGCATTCCCAATGGCAATAGCACAAACTTTGGCATGCTACTACATACTTACACCTACATTTAATGTTACTTGTTAAACAAATAAACTCATACAGTTTTTCCCCCAGTGAGATCAGCCTGGGAGTCACACGGTTTTCTGTACCTCATTTCACCTGCCGAAATCCAGGATTGAACCAGGGACCTTTAGATCTTCAGTCTAACTCTCTCTTCTAGGTGTATAAGTATGTAGGACTAGTAGCATGCCAAAGTTTGTGCTATTCCCATTGAGAATGCATTGAAGTGATTGTTTTACTTCAAGGTCCTTTTCTTTACAAACTGCACCTCACATTAGACTGAGTGAGATTTCCGGGCGCTTTCATCTTCTTTCTTCAAAGCAAAGTTTCAGAGTAAAGACCAGAGTGGGATTTGAACCCACAACGTCTGGATCATGTGGACATCCAGCTTAACACATTGAGCTACCAGGCTGTTTGTGTCCTGTAATGGTTTCTCCTCTGTATTATCTGATTAACATCCATGATAAAGTAACACTTAAAAGCACTAAAGACACCTTTGATGCACAGCAAACACCATTAAAATGCTCTAAAATGACTGTACTGTACATGATCCCAAGGCCCCATTTGAAAAGTGACACCAAGAAGAACAACTTAAAACTTAAAATTACAGAGAGCTCAGTGGCACCCTTGTTAAGATGACATTCATGTGAGCCAGAGGTTGTGAGTTCAAATCCAGTTGAGTGCCTCCTACTTTCACTCTGCAGCATGTTTTGGAAATGAGACACAGAGACATTAAACTCTTTACAGGTCACAATGTATTCCCTCCATTTTCAGTACACAACCACACCACACAACGCGCGCATCAGAACTGGTGTCACCTCACTAAAGGTCCGACTATCCCCCCAGACTGACAAATAAATCAATCATGCCCTTTCTCTTCACAGTGTACCCAATGAATATAAAACCTCTTACAATAACATCCAGAAGAACACTGGGAAAGAGATGGAAAGCTGAGGACATTCTCAGAGAGCATGGTGGCACCCTGTGATAAGCTGCTGTCTATGTTAGCCACAGCCGGTTGTGGGTTCAAGTCTAGCTGAGTTCCTTCTACTCTTCAGTGTGGACCACATTTTGGAGAATAACACCCAAAAGAACAATGGAAAGCTGAGGAGATTCTAGCCACCGGTCATGAGTTCAAGTTCAGACCATAGCCCATGGTCTCGGACTGCATGCTATAGCACGCCGTTTTTCTACATTTTTGAGGATTTGAAAAAGAAAAGTCACTCCGGTGATTTTCGTCTTTTTTTCAAATCTCGTCCCCCCCCCCCCCCCCCCCCCCCCCCCAAATCATTCATTTATTTCAATTTATCAGTAATTCTTCCGATTACTGAATATATAGTATATTTTTATCGTCATGGTTTGACAATAAAAACAGTGAAAACCATGTTTTTCAACCATTAAAAAGATGAAAAGAAAAACGACGTCACATAGGCCTGTAGTATGTTGTTTTTCACGACATACTCGGTGATAAAAGAAATTAGTGCAGGAACAAAAGCCCCAAAAGTTGACTATACCCCTCCCCGAGGTATAACAAAACGGGACATAGTTTTTTCATATCTTTAGGATGTCCCGTTCATGAAATGGATTGTCCCGAGATTTACTTTTACTGCAAAAGTCTTAAAATTGATCCATGAAGTGACTCACCACATAGGCAATAAAAAACGCCTATCTGAAAGAGAGAGTTCCAAGTAAATCCTCTGTCATTTTTTACCTGCTGTTTGTTTTTACATCATACTTGCGCAAATTGTCTACAGGTAGTGTGCCTGTAGTATGTTGTTTTTCATGGTTTTCAACGACATACTCGGTGATAAAAGAAATTAGTGCAGGAACAAAAGCCCCAAAAGTTGACTATACCCCTCCCCGAGGTATAACAAAACGGGACATAGTTTTTTCATATCTTTAGGATGTCCCGTTCATGAAATGGATTGTCCCGAGATTTACTTTTACTGCAAAAGTCTTAAAATTGATCCATGAAGTGACTCACCACATAGGCAATAAAAAACGCCTATCTGAAAGAGAGAGTTCCAAGTAAATCCTCTGTCATTTTTTACCTGCTGTTTGTTTTTACATCATACTTGCACAAATTGTCTACAGGTAGTGTGCCTACATCCCAGAACAATCAGAATGCCAATATTTGGTTCTAATGTGAATCAGCAGCCTTTTATATAAGGCCTTAAATAGGCGGAAATATCAAAAGGTTTACTTTTCTGACATTCACTTGTAATTTTGGTCCTACTATCAACAAAATGTGACATTGTTTTTTCATATCTTTAAGATGTCCTCTTCATGAAATGGATGGTCAGAAGTTTTACTTTTACTGCAAAAGTCATTAAATCCATCCATGAAGTGATCCCCACTGAAAGAAACGCCTACCCCCCACCACACACACACACACACACACACACACACACACACACACACACACACACACACACACACACACACACACACACACACACACACACACACACACACACACACACACAAATATTATATATTTTTATGTTTACATGGAAATTAGAATGTATTATTTTACTGTCCAATGACACAGGCCAAGTTATTGTGGAACATCCTAGTTGGATATTTCTTATGTGAAATGGCACAAGGGACCCCCACAAAAAGTCCACCCCAAAATGGTGCCCTTTTCTGGGGGTTGGGCACCTTCCCCCTCAGTGCTCTAAGCCAGGTCTCATAACATCACGTGGCATCGGAGATCCCTGATGTCATAGTAAATACAACCTGATGTCGAAATTAAGCAAATACAGTATATGGAGATCCCTGATGTATCAATATTGGCCAGCAACTCTACATCTGACCTCAAACCGCGCCCGGCAGTCGGCGAAAACTAGAGTTCTCAACAGGCATGAAAATTAAGGCCCAGCTCATGGGCCCTCATCAAACCCTTTACACTCAAGACACTGCCCCCGCTGCCACCCTTAGATCTATATGGAGCTGACCTGTTCTGACATTTCATATGTTGATCTGACCTCATCAAACCCTGTACACTCAAGACATGCTCCATATATGGCCAGTTATCTTTTCAAGAGTTACTTCTAAATGTTCTAATCCTGATCTAATACTGTAAAATGCCTATACAAACTTAATAACAGGAAATATATTTTGATGCCATGTTTTTAGTTTACTCACATTCATGTGGAATCTAAGGATGTTTCTGTCTTGAGCCTATGCCTCAAAACAGCTGGAATGACAAAATATTGTTATATAAGGCAACATTGTTGTATGCTAGATGTATAGGTGTGAGTGAGGCCTAACGTCTTCTATGGTACTACTTATCAATCAGCAGCTTATTCTCAATGTCATCTTGAGCATTGTGGGGGGAACTGACTGACTGGGGCCAAATTTGTTTTCCATAAGCTGCTGATTGTTGATTATTCATTAATAATGGCACACACAGGGGCACGGTGGCACAGTTGGTAGTGCTGTCGCCTCACAGCTAGAAGGTCCTGGGTTCGATTTCCGCTCGGGACGCTGTGGGTGCTGGTGGCGTGTTTCCTCCTCCGCGTCATCAGTGCCCATACCCGAGGCGGGGTTGGCGAAAGGGGCTTTCTGTGTGGAGTTTGCATGTTCTCCCCGTGTCCCCTAGGGTAGGTACCCTCACAAAAAACATGCAGTAATCCTGGTCTCTAAACTGCCAGCCGGGGTGCCTGATGGAGGGGAAAGGAACTGGTTGGAATAACGTGTTCCTTCCACGCGCTACGTCCAACCAGGGAAACTCCCACTGTCAGGTGTAAAGGAGCAACTTGGACACTCAGGCATGAAGGAAGCATGAGTTCAAGTCCGTTGCTCTCCCCATGTCCACCATATATGGGGACTAGGTTGGCGGAGGGTGTGTAGAGCCCAGGATCACATTAGATAATTGACACAGGGGTGAAAAATGGGTTAAGAAATCGTAGGATAAAAATTATTAAAAAAAAAAAAGAATGGCACACACAAAGCTGTGAATTCTACAGCATTAAACCATACTGCATTTAGGCTATATGGACCTATAGAATACAACATCAATAATGTGTCATTCTTGATGCTTTCAGGTGTAGCGATATTAGGTCCATCTGAGAATAATAGATTCTATATGAATATGAAGTGGCTGGGTAAAAACATATTGTCTCCATATTCCATCCTGACTGGCTAAGATTGACTTCCAGCCCACAATAACCTGTAATTGGTCTGGCGGAGACCTGTACTCTTGAGTGTAACACCTATGATTCTAACCCAGAGTGCCTATAAAACCCTAGCCTGGCTAATAAGCCAGAGGCAATTGTTTTTGACAACGGCTGATTCGTTCTGGCTTATTAGCCAGGCTAATAAAACCCTGCTCATGTAGGGTAGACACTACTGTCTACACTCTACAGACACCTGTAGACACTGGGGTCACTGTATGCACTTTTTTTGGTGCAAAAAGTTAATTGAAGAATTGCATGACTTTTGCATTCAAAGTAAATAGATTGATGGTTGATAC
Organism: Electrona antarctica; assembly: GCF_951216825.1. NCBI lineage: Eukaryota > Metazoa > Chordata > Actinopteri > Myctophiformes > Myctophidae > Electrona > Electrona antarctica. The sequence continues at coordinate 38,837,004 of NC_136796.1, forward strand.
TGCAGTTTCTATGCTTTTGGCTATTTCTGCCTCTAATAAGGCCTTATATTAAAGCCTGCTGATTCACTATAGAACCAAATATTGGCATTAGGTTGCTTTAGGATGTACCTGACTAGACCATCTGTGCAAGCATGACATAAAACCAACCATGCAGCAGGTAGAAAATGACTTGGATCTCCCTCTTTCATGATTGAGGCGTTTTTTCATTATGTGGTGAGTCACTTCATGGATTCATTTCATGACTTTTGCAGTAAAAGTAAAACTTGGGACAATCCATTTCATGAAGGGGACATCCTAAAGATATGAAAAAACTATGTCCCATTTAGTTCTACCCCTGATAAAGAGTAGGACAAGTGAATGTTGCTCAGAAAAGTTAACTTTTTGCTATTTCCGCCTATTTAATACCTTATATAAAAGGCTGCTGATTCACAATAGAACCAGATATTGGCATTCTGATTGTGCTGGGATGTAGGCACACTACCTGTAGACCATCTGTGCAAGTATGATGTAAAAACAATCAGCAGGTAGAAAATGACAGAGGATTTACTTGGAACTCCCTCTTTTAGGATAGGCGTTTTTTTGCCTATGTGGTGAGTCACTTCATGGATTAATTTCATGACTTTTGCAGTAAAAGTAAATCTCGGGACAATCCATTTCATGAAGGGGACATCCTAAAGATATGAAAAAACGTTGTCCCGTTTTGTTATACCTCGGGGAGGGGTACCTCCAAAACTAAGCCTCTTTTAGAGGGCTTTTTCCTGCACTAAATTTGTAAATCATGAAAAACAACATAGCCTACTGTAGTTTTCCATGGTTTGGCGATAAAAACAATTATGAATATCATGGAAAACGACATCATTTTTATCATCATCGAAAACCATGAAAAAACAACATAATAGTATTCATTCCTCAAAATGAAATCGTACAACAAAAATTGACTTCCTGCTGTATTTGTGTTTTGTCCACCGTTACATAGTCAATAAGGTTATATGGGAGCAGTGTTGTTTTTGGCAGCAAATTTAGATTTTAGTTTTAGTCATAGTCTTTTGAATAGTTTCCATTTAGTTTTAGTCACATTTTAGTCACCTGGAATGTGTTAGTGTTAGTCTAGTTTTAGTCGACTAAATGCCATGCGATTTTAGTCGACTAAATCTACGGTTGATTTAGTCGACTAAAATGTATTTTGGTGGGCCTTGATGCTGTCGTAATGGCTGATTTTGCACTTGCTGAAAACGGGCAGACCCCTAACAGGGGCTTCGCCGTTAGTATGGTATATTTGGATTTTCCATGAATAAAATATAAATATTGCAGGCATAATTTAAAAGAATATAGAACATTGTGACCCCTTCATGTCTTAAATAATCACAATTCAACTTTAATGAAGATAAATTTAACTGACCACACTATAATAGCAGTTAATAATTCCAACACTGCATTTAGACAAAATATATTGTCTACACAATCATTTAAAAATAAATTACTTGTAACATCCTGAATTGTATTGTTTTCTCTCAGCAGCACCAAAGGAGTGCATGCTGTGAAAGCACAGTGCTTTATAATTTATGTGATTTTTATTACATTGGCTGGCACAACAAGTCCAAACACGTAGGCTAACACGGCATGGTGGGGATAACGTTTCATGACTAGTGACATTAAGCAGACCTGCAGAAATGTAACCACTGTGGCATGAAACACAACTTAAAAAAAAGAGGAAAAAAAACATCTCCATCAACCGAAGTTTTAAGAATGGTTCAACAACGCTCCTTCTTTCCATGACCTCTTTATTTGGCAACAATACCACATTTGGCTTCGCTCCTGTAGTTAGTGATGACGGAGCATTAAGGGACACTGCCGGTGTGTGACATCAGTTCCACCAATGATTAGAGCCAATGTGGCGATACTAAGATACTACTTTGACATTACTGAAGTACATGTACTTCTTTTTTTCCCCGACTGGAATGGGAAGGTTGTCACTCCCCAGTCTGCCCAGTCCACGTGTCGAAGTGGATCCGAACAACAAACTTGACTGCTCCACGGCTTCAATTTATTACCACCCATTACTTATAATGGTTAGGTTGTGCTAAATGCAGAAGACAAATTCCACAAATACTACAGTCCAACAACAACAATCATATTTAATGCAGTGCGATAATTTGTCTTTTTGGCTGTAATGGGGTATTATTATAATTTTGACCACGCTTACCAATGGACTACGCCTATGGAACCAACAGTTAAAAACACCGGGGGTATCCTTTATTGTCAGAGGACTTCAGTTCTAAAAAACAGAAACTGTGGATGGAGGAACTAGAATAGAAAATTATATGAAAGAGAATAATATACATTTCATAGAAATGTCCAGTATGAAATCAAAACGGACACGTGATGTATCTAAGGATGTAAAAGTAACATAAAAAACAACACAAATAGAAATATAACACAAAAAATGGCAGTAAGTAAATATTAGTAAGATTGATCACAAAGAGTACATCATTGGAACAGTGATAATCCACGTAGAAACTGTGAGGTCACTTTGGACTTTGGTCCTGTTGAGCACAACAAGAGTGTAACTTTACCGTGTCTATCCTGTCATTCTATGTTGTACAGTGCATAATCTTCATTATCACCGACCAACAGGACACATGTTAGCGTAAAAGGGCAGGCCTGTACAACTATTTAACCACATACAGTAAGCAGAGCTTGAGAAAACAATGTACAGTTGGAGGCCATCGATATTGTCCTTTTCTTTTTGCTGAGGTTTGCGTGATCTGCGCAAAAGGACAGTTAACCCATTTTGGGCGGGAACCCCTTTTGGTGTTTTAAACATTGTTATAATTTAGCTATTGAAAGGTCTGCTATTTTTGAAAAATCGTGAAAATATTTATTTCAGAAAACTGGAGGATTTAGAAGGACTTTTTAAAATTTTGAGGTCAGGCCTAAATGGGTCAAATGATAAGGGACAATATCGGTGGCACCCAACTGTATTTGGGACAATTAAGTACAGTCGGGACAAAGAGGATTGTTTTTGCATTGAACCCGTCGTTAAGCCCTATACTTTGTCATCTGACAAAAACAAACAAGCAAAAAAAAAAAACCGCCAGGGATAACCACATGAACGTCCCTCTATTCTGCTCAATAATGTCATAACAGGTGAACATTCAGTGAAAATAGCTGATTTACAAGATCAAGAAGTGCTTCAACACACCGCTTTGTGAGCTTGTAGGTTGCTTATTTTCACAAATTGACGTACAAAAAAGACGTGTGGTTAAAGATAATACAATTTAAAAAGACAAAAAAAATCTATTGGCCAGTGAATTCAAGGGCTGGTGCCGTAGTACTAGTAACTGTATGTACTATGTGTGTTGGGCAGAAGTGCTATATATACTGTATTGTACTTCATCCACTGTGAACCATTCTACCATGTCTGCCCTGCAGCTGACAGCTGAGACATCTGAAATATTAAACAAAGACATATACATGGGGAATCCATTGCGGTCCCCCTTTGAACAAAATGTGAAACCCTGCTTGAGGCGTGGACGAGGGCGGAAGATTAAACTAGTCTACTGCACCCTATTGACAAACGGACAAAAATGGCACTGAATGACCGGCGGTTACATACAAGTATTTTTGTATACAATATAAAATGACAAGAAATGCCTTGGCTGTGGGTAATGAACATGACTGCTATTTCTTTAGAAAAGACTGGGTTTACTCGCATCACATTGTTAAAATAAGTGTTAAATATATATTCTGATAATAATCATTGCTTTAACAAGTTTGTTCAGAAACAGGGGTCTCCGCATCTTTAGTAAACAGAAAATACATTTTCAGGTTGGGATGCCAAATGTATCCAATCAGGAGAGAAACGTCATACAGGATACAGGTCAAACAAGTGAAACTGGAAGTGATGGAACTAAAATACGAACAGACAAAACATCTCAACTGAAACACGTTTAATGGGGTTCTCTCTCCTGATTGGATAACATTGACATCCCGACTGAACAAACATCAGAAAATATAGAGCTTTGTATTTTTAACAAAAACATTTTTCTCATTTGTAACACTACTACACTACACAGTGTTACTGTACCACAAAGAAAATGCCCCAAGTTAAGTTTAAAAACTTTCAGCATTTTGCCAACTTTTCAGGATAGTGGAGCAATACAGCAAACTTTCTCTGTCATCAACTTTTCCGGTCATGTGAAGCGTCAGATTGCAAACTGGCTTCCCAAGCCTTTTCATTTATTTATGAATGTTTTATTTATTTTGTATTTTTTGGTAAAGTTATTTTCTTTTTTTTTTTAAGATTGCCTGTAAGTCTGTTTTCCAATTCCAGCACACGTCAATCTCTCCAATCCACGTGAGAGTAGACTGACTAACCTTTCTCCACAGCGGGGAGAATAACAATGCCATTTTATACATTCAGTGAAAGCTGTGTGCCTACTGTATACTCACATTTTTTATTATATTGCTGGTAGCCAGCCCAGAGTCATGTTTGGTAAATCTGTTAAGGCAGAGGTTTTTCATGCAACATTCTTCAGTGTAAAAGGAAAAAGCAAGCTGGTCCACATCTCCTGGAGTGTCTGCACAGGTACTCAGTGCGTGCAGCTGCTAAATATATTCATTTTATGTGCATAATATTCCGTATACATGCACAGGTATATTCCAGGATATAATACTCCTTCACCAGTCACACAAGCACACGGACACAGTCGCATACACAGACCCGTTGACCGAGTAATAAATAAGCTAAAGGTCCTGTTCATTTGAATGTATACAAGTGTCCTTCATCAATCCTGTGTGGCAGCACAACAGTCAAACACTACCAAGTGTTTGTGCACGTGCATGCCTTATTTATGAGTGCGGGTGTTATCTGTGTGTACATAGAGACAGGGTGCTCCTGTACTTGTCTTGGCACTGTCATGTGTGTGTGTGTGTGTGTGTGTGTGTGTGTGTGTGTACACAATCACACCACCACCACCACTCGAAGACCCTCTGTGCATTGCATGCGTGTTACGCAAGATTTAAATCTCACACAGTTAAGACCCACCATCTAATGAAAACTATTTCAGCGACGGAGGGTCTGAATCACATGTCTGATTGGCTGGGCCGTAACAGAGCCTATGTGTGAGAGTTGAAGTCACACTGTGTAACAGTCGTTTTAGTGGTGTTTTTTTGGCGATACATCTGGTATAGCTCTGTTGTCTTTACAGCATCCGTCTATGGCCTGTTCGAACTGTGTTGTACAGAACTCGGTTCAAAACAAAAAGTACTGCTCCAAAGCCAAAGAAAGTGTCAGGGTCCTAGCACAGAAGATCAATTTTGAAAGAAACATTGTCACCTGTATTAATGTTTCCGGTGCCTGCATCATTTTATGACAATCGTTTGTTTTGAACGCACATGTGAAATGGTTGTGGAAAATATCCCAGTGAAAACCTACTTTTGTTTTATTGGTAAAGTTGCACAGTATGACTTTAACTTGCACGGGGCGTTCTCTTGCCAGAGCTACTGTAGGAGGAGGAGTTTGGTGCTTTCAGAGGGCCTTGGCGGGTCGTGTGCGACACGGTGTGGGACACAGGTTTCTGCGGGTAGCGGCTGTAGTAGTACACCTGAAACAGGATGGCAAAGTCCACGCACACCTGGAGCAGGCCACACGTCCAGAACTGCACGGGAGCCTGCGTGAGCAGGAAGTACCCGGTCTTGAAGGTGTCCCCACTGGTCCACATGAACACCATCTTAATGCTGACGGAGAGAGAGAGAGAGAGAGAGAGAGAGCGACAGAGAGAGGGAGGGGGGGGGGGAGACAGAGAGAGATTGATACAATTATCTACTCTGTGGAATGAGTCATACTGGCTGCGGGCAGAGAGACAAAGGAAACAAACGTTAACAGTCCTGGCAGGGAGGCATGTGTGTGTGGTACAATGATTGACTGCACAATAACAGACACATCTGAAATTGAAATAATGGAAATTCCCCTGGGTGCAGAGCAGCCTGCCTATCATCTCTTTATCCCAGCTTCTGATGAAACTCATATTTATGGGGCCGCCAGGCAGCGCATGCGGCCCCGCACGGGAGTATAGCTCAAATCAGGGGAAAGTTACAGTAGAATCATAATAACAATACAAAAACAAATAAACTAAACAATAAGTTAAAGCTGCAGTGTGAAACCTTTATGTCCTCTTCCAACAGAGTAGTAATTGCCATGTCCAAACTACAATAGAGATAGTGGTGCATCTACTGTAGTGTCCATCACTGCCAAGCAGTAGTTGTCCTACCCCACACACCAGGGTATCTACTGTAGTGTCCATCACTGCCAAGCAGTAGTTGTCCTACCCCACACACCAGGGTATCTACTGTAGTGTCCATCACTCCCAAGCAGTAGTTGTCCTACCCCACACACCAGGGTATCTACTGTAGCGTCCATCACTGCCAAGCAGTAGTTGTCCTACCCCACACACCAGGGTATCTACTGTAGCGTCCATCATTGCCAAGCAGAAGTTGTCCTACCCCACACACCAGGGTATCTACTGTAGCGTCCATCACTCCCAAGCAGTAGTTGTCCTACCCCACACACCAGGGTATCTACTGTAGTGTCCATCACTGCCAAGCAGTAGTTGTCCTACCCCACACACCAGGGTATCTACTGTAGTGTCCATCACTGCCAAGCAGTAGTTGTCCTACCCCACACACCAGGGTATCTACTGTAGTGTCCATCACTGCCAAGCAGTAGTTGTCCTACCCCACACACCAGGGTATCTACTGTAGTGTCCATCACTGCCAAGCAGTAGTTGTCCTACCCCACACCAGGGTCTACAAATACAAGAGTATGGAGACCACCTCCAAAAACTGCACGTGTTAGTTATATTGCATTAACCTCTGGTGCCCCTATTTTGGGTGTACAGTATCATTATAGGCAAAAAAAGAAAAGGAAAAAAGCATCATGAAGCTATGCTTGTAGATTCACTATATCTAAAAAAAAAAAAAAAAAAAAAGTATAAGGCAACTTAAATTGTTAAAGTAGGTAGTGAACTAAACCTACAGGTGGCAGGAGAATACTTTTAGTCATGTACTGTACTGTACCCTCCCTGGTACAGGAATGGCACTGTGTGTGTGTGTGTGTGTGTGTGTGTGTGTGTGTGTGTGTGTGTGCGCCATGTCCTAAACTAATGAGAAGGAAAAGCACCTGCTCTCAACAGTGTAGTGTACACTGTGTCCCAGTTTTTAAACCACCGTCTTTCTTTTCTATAAACAATATGCATAGTGCTATATAAATACAGTTTTGATTGACTGTACGTACTGTACGTCTTCAAACTAAAAGACACACACTGGTATATCACGTCTTTTTAAAATGTGTCAAAGTGCCTCAGATCAACTGTCTGTGACACACGGTATGGGGCACGGTTAGCACAGTGTCCTGACAGCTTCAAAACACCTGTATTCACTCTTGTTGATTTCCTCGAGTAAACGGTTTGCAGGGGAAGCACGAGGGGATGTTATTTAGATAGACTGATTTGCTTTTCCCGTGTTAAGAATATTATTTCGACAACACGCTGCTTAAACAGATGTTGTTTTTGTTTGTTTGTTACCTGATATCCTACTTTGTAGCACTTCGTTTGCTCTCCATTTCTTTGACCATTGACTCGGCCTTGTCGGTTCATGACATTTACTACTATCATCTTGCACTTTGTAAATTGAGAAGGATAAGAGTGTCTGATAAATGTTTAAATAGTACATTTTGATGCTGACAGAGAAGGAACTGAGTCTCTACATTACATGCACAAAGCACAAACAAAGCGTGACCAAATGTGCAAGCACACATGGATGCATTCCGTATGCCACGTGTGTGCGCCCATACTGGCACACGCATTCTCACAGCTTTACAGACCTGCTTGCCTCAATGACCTAGGCGAGTAATCAAACGAACACGTTTGCATTTCTTCATATTTTCACTGCAACATGCTTGCGTTGCAGCTCGTGTCCTTTTGGCCTGTCAGCACTTTCCCATAACACCAAGCCAAGCAAGAGATTTCATTGTTCCAGGGGATTGAAGATTAATCTAAATTTAAATGTATGTATGGATGGATTTATACTGTAAAGCAGATAGCACTACTCTATAAATACAAGCTATTAATATTATGATGCTAAAACGCTGTGGGGCAAATGGGTCCTGGTACCTAATCTCGTGTCGACCAAAAGGCTCATTTTTTATACTTTGTGTGCGTGTTTAGAAATGACCAATAAATAATTCAGAGTTGACATTTCACTGCACAATAAAATGTTGCTGCCTTTTTAAATATGACTCAGCTTTTTAAACTAGATGGCCTCCATGCTTCCCAGGAAGGCTCCAACTTTTTTTTTTTATCAACTAACAATGAACTGACTGCATTCCTCTAAGGCTTAGAGGAATGGTAAAGAAGGTAAAGAAGGTAAAAGCTTAGAGTCTAAGCTTTTACCTTCTGGCCTATAATGGACCCACCTGAGTCCTCTTCCCTGGGCTCATACAGTATTGCGGTGAGCATTATGCCTAGATTTTATCCTATGCATTCAGCGTTTTCAACTGCTGTGTCAGATACATTTATTACAGTTAACCTAAGCCACTAAAGCCTACTGCCTCACCACCCAACTAAAGATTACATCGTGTGAAAGCTGGAACTGTCCACAGCTTCTTTTTTCATTTTCTTCTTTTTTCATTTAGGTGTTTGGCTTGATAAATCTTATGATATCGAAAATGTTAACAAACTGCAGCAAAAACTCGGTGTACTGAAAACAGGTTCTCTTTCCCTTTGAATTGTAGAAAGAGTATTACTTGAGATGGTCTTTCTATCAGTACTTTCAAACCCCTTGACTCATTTTATCGTTCTCCTTCAGATTCATTACCGGAGCTCCCTAGGACACTGGCCATTGCATTCTACAAAGCTGGTTGGTTCCCTCTGGCACAGAGGCATGATAAACACTATATCCTTTGAGCAATAAATCCTTTATTGGACATTCACCATCAAATATACCCAACATAGCTGTATATCCAAACTCGCTCTAATAACTGTCTTATGCATGATGAATTGAATTTGCGAAGGCCACCCCTGCACCAAACACTTGGAATTATCTTGAGCGCCTCCTCAAGATCGACACTCTCATTACGGAAGCTAAATAAATGTTTTTAAAGCTGGATTAATGCTATTTAATCAAATCTCATGCTCTTGTGAATGGCCAAGATGGTAATAATTTGTTTAACTCTTCATATTGTTTTGAACTCTTAACTTTGTTTTGAATTTGTGACATTTCTGACTGAAATAGCCCAACTATAAGAAAAGAGGTCCATAATCTTAAAAAGGTACCATCATTATGCTACAACGGCATCCAGCATTGCCCATAAACGTATAACAATAATTTGGTCCACTTCCTGTTCTGTCCGTTTCTCTTGTTATTTTTTAACTGTGCGAAGAACTTGCCTTGGAATGAAAACACTACTATGCAGTCTGGGAGCAGAGAAACAGCAAAGGAGGCACGAGCCTGACAATCATTCTTGATCTTTAGTGGCACAGAGAAAGGGCCCCTGTGTCTAAACAGGCCCCTTCTTTTCAGCAGAGGCCACTTAAGAGATGTAAGAGAGGGGCGGAAAGTAATTTAGTGCCGGCTCCGCCCAGCCTGACTGATTGTATAAGGAGAGCTTCACCCTTTCCCCCCTTCCCGCGCCCCTGTGTTGGGCTGTCTGCCAGAGGAGCAGGGGCAGACCTCGCTTGTCAAATCTCCTTGTGCATTATTCATAACTCAGGCTTCACCTTGGCCCTTTCATTTGTAAAGACTTCTTGCGTTTAGTTAATCTCCCCACCATATCTCTGTCTCCCCTGTAAAGCCTGACTGATGCCAGATGTTTGGGTCCGATGCCGATGTTTTGACCAATATTTTGTCCATCCATCCATCCATCCATCAATCCATTTTCAACCGCTTATCTAGAATGGGGTCACGGGGGTAAGGGTAAGAGATTTCCAGTCTTCCCTTTCCAGATCAACATTCCTGCCGGGGGATCCCGAGGCGTTCCCAGGCCAGTGTGGAGACATAATCCCCCCCATCTGTTCCTTGGTCTGCCACGGGGTCTCTTCTCAGTGGGACGTGCAGCGAGGACCTTTAGGGACTCGGGAACTTAGAGTATATATGAATAGAGACGGCACCCGGAGGAAACCCTGAGGCGCAATGGACATAGTGGCCGAATTTGGTATTGCAGCGCTGGGCCAAGAACATGAACGTGCTGGTCCGTTGACTATCATTGCGCACGTTCATGATGACACGTGAACGCGGTTTCAGTGCAATGGCAGCGCGTTCATGTCTTTGGCCCAATCAATCCCAGAATGCACTCTGTTCCTAACCGGAAGGAGGAGTGAAATCGCCTCATGCGCTTCTGAGCAACTTAATGCAAGTGGATGGAAGGAGAACTCGGGTGCCGTCTCTATTCATATATACTCTATGCTAGGGAGACACTTGGAAGTTGGAAGGCATCCGTACTACATGCCTACTACACAACTTAAGCCGTCTCCTTTCCAAGTCAAGGAGCAGCGGCTCTACTTCGAGTCCCTCGCGTTCGGCTGCTTGTATCCTCAATCTAAATCTTTCGGTCATGACCCACACTTCATGACCATAGGTGAGTGTAGGAATGAAGATTGCTCGGTATATCGAGAGCTTTGCCTTCTGGCTCAGCTCTCTTTTCGTCACAACAGTGCGGTACAGCGACTGCAATACCGCCCCTGCTGCTCCGATTCTCCGACTGATCTCCTGTTCTGTCCTCCCCTCACTCGTGACAAGACCCTGAGAAACTTGTTTAACTTATACACAAATATATTAAAACATTTTCAAAAACAGCAGATCGACAAACTCACGTGTCACGGTGCAACTAATTTGCCATTTAGGATTACAAAAAAATATATAAAAAATCTCCTTTAATGACATGCCCAAAATAGAGATGCCAGGTTAAAAGTGGTTAAAACTCAGGACACCGGCTACATAATGTCGTTAAAAACGTTAACTAATGGTCATTGGCCAGACCAATACATCGGTCGGGCTCTACTCTCATCTCCCCTGCTGTTCTCTGGCAGTAAGGAGCTCGTTAGTTCTGCCCATAACGAAAAAAACACCCTCTTCAGTATAGCTCAGCAGGCGCTGTCCTGAGTTATGATGGTGTGTACCGCTGGAGGCTAATAATAAGGGAGAGAGGAATTAGGGTGGTTCAATTCCTCTGCCGTCTGCCTAATAAGAGGCAGGGTCAGAGATGGACGGTGTGAGAACCCGCCTGGTGCCTTATCATGTCATTTTTCTTGTCAAGACAAGAGGGCCTGAGCAGAGGCAAGGCGAGCTATGTCCCCCGGACGAAATCGTGGAGGTGGACATGGGCAGCTGCTTCGAACTTACAATGTTCTCTACAGCGGGTTCGCCTCCATATTATAAGGGACAGGGCCACTGTGTATGCTCTTATTATTCAGAATGTGGACAGACACAGTGACCGCCAGGTGGATGCTCGGAGATGCCGGGTCGAGTTCGAGGGCCTTTTTCTGTCGTATCACATGAACTCTCCGTTCAGTCTCAACACCTAGAAACACATCCAGTCGGTGAAAACATCCATTCAATCACTCAATCAACACTTGTTTTGCAGTATAACTAATATTGTGAGGCCATTTTCCTCCATTCTGAAGGGATACGATTTCATAATTTTACAGGATATCATCATCTTTTGCAAAGGAAATGTCTAGTCAGGGCTCGACAGTGCGACTCTAGGTACTCTCATTTGCTACAAAAAATAGCACAGTGCGAGTTGTCAAATGCAATTAGTAGCACCAGTGCTACTGCAGAATTTGACCGTTCAATCGTGACAAGGCTCTGATACAGCAAGTACACATTCTATGAGTCGCACTTAATTTATATATTTTGTAGTACGGCGGTGTCCTTCGCCAAATAGAGCAGATCTACAAGCTAACAACGTGTCGAGGCTCAATGCGGGGTTAATTTGAAGATCTATCCCCCTTGCTCCAACCGCCTAAGGTGCTAAGGTTGTTTTTGATAGATATCAATCCGTCCACTCCCTGTGTCGCTGCTCCGTGCTCTTCCCCGTCAGCAGCAGCAGACAGAGCGAACGCAGCAGGATATAACAGAATATTACATATAACTTTGAACCAAACGCGGGTGAAACAGTGTGCAGCCGTGCACGCAAAGAGTGCACACGCGCACGCACACGGAGTGGACGGATTGATATCTATCAAAAACAACCTTAGCACCTCGCAGCTCGCTTACAAAAGCGTGTGCGCAGCGAGAATGATATTACGAATGACCGACCTGGCTGGATACATATCAGTCAGTGATCCATCCATTGTGGGACCTGCTTAACGAGCAACGGAGAAAAGGCAAAGATCTGACTGTCCCCCCACCCCCCCACCTCCTCCCACCCCCACCATAGTTGTATACAGTACGTGCACAATAATTTATGACCACAGATATGCCCTAAAATGGGCATATCATTTAATCTCGACATTAAAAAAAAGGTGCCTCGTGGCCCGGGTGGCTAGTGTAGCGGTCTGGGCACCTATAGGCTGCTAAGCCAGCCTGACGGTGTGTCGCAGGTTCGACTCCCGATCCCGACGACCTTTGCTGTACATACTGTACACAACATAATTATATCTTTAACCCATTTTGACCTGAGAACAGATTCTAAAAATTTCTTCTACATCCTGACAGTTTTCTGAAAAAGCGATTTTTCAAAAAATAGCAGACCTACAAGCTCGTAGCTTGAGCTTGTAGATCTGCTATTTTTCAATAGCTAAAGCATAACATCATGCTTACACCAAAAGGGGTTCCCGCCCAAAATGGGTTAAAAACAAGTTTCAGTTACAAGAAAGTCAAGAAGGGAGGTCTTGCGCCATTTTATCAGTACAAAGGCACTTCAGGTGTGTAAACACTAAACAGGATTCTTTTCAATCCATGTGTTGTTGTGGGCCATCTCCTCCTAAGTGCAGATGAGAGGAAACGCTGTGGTGTGTGTGTGGTCGGCCTAGTGGAGACTTGGACAGCAGATCAAAAGGTTCCCGAGCACCACTGCTCCATTGTGGATGTCAGGATCAGTGTGTGTATGTGTATGTGTATGTGTATGTGCGTGCGTGCGTGCGTGCGTGCGTGCGTGCGTGCGTGCGTGCGTGCGTGCGTGAGCCTGCAGGCTAAATAAGGCTTTGACACAGCTATCTGGCGTGGTGGGATGCAACTCCTGGCCAGAGGCCTTATAAGGGCACAGTCAGTTGGCAGTGAGCCCCATCTCTTCATTGTTATGTATGAGCAGGGTTCGATTTACTGGGGGTGTCAATGCCTCTCCTTTAGATATCCCCCCCTCTGGATTCATTGTTATGGTCCCATTCCCTGCTTCTGCTTAGACTGATGAAAATGTTGAATTACAAAACAAATATATTTCACATATTGTCTCACAATGAAATAATTTAATAAAAAAAACTATGCTAGCCCCATTAAACCTGGCATCCCTCTTTTGGGAAATTAAAAAATAAAATAAAGATTTTTGTGAAATTGCAATTTTTGCTATAAATTGTACAAGGAAATAAGTACAGATTACAGAGATTAAGTGGTTGAGAAAGTAAGTGTGTGCGTGTGCGTGCGTGCGTGCGTGCGTGCGTGCATGCGTGCGTGGCGTGCGTGCGTGTTTGTTTACTTCTTTTGCTTTATAGCAGGCTGGCCAGAGGCAGCTGGGTCCACAAGCAGGGGATCACTTACTTAATGACGGCGGCAGCAGGCACGATTCACAACAAGCATCATAAAACCCATTAGCACAACCTCCATCAAGCACCCACACCCCCCATCTGAGCTGCACCTATAGCGTGTGAAAACGTGTACGTCACCAAGAGGAGGGCGGCGTCTGAAAAGCTAGGGACGGCCCTCTCGTGGGCATTCAATTCTAGCCCACATCACTCAGAATAGAGTGACGGTGGTATGTTTTTGTAAAAGAACGTCGGGCCCAAATACATTACATGGACAAGGAAAATGTTGTGAACAAACACGGCTGTGCTTAGATACTTTGTTGAACGTTATGTCTCTGCGCCCGTGCGCCGTACAGCCGAGATCCAAGCCATTCTACGTCTTTTTGTAAACTCGTCAATCTGGGTTCCTTGATGCTGCCTCCATGCTGGAAAGCTGAAAATCTAATTCCGTTTTCTGGCTCATTCCCTCGACGTGACCTGCTGCGGCACTTATTTACTGAGCAAGTCTGCACCATTGTGAGGTCAGTTTAAAAAAAGAACGTATACAAGCACACTGGATAGTCGCTCAATGTAAACAAACCAGACAAGCCAACAAGTATGGCGGCCGCTACCACGTGACACATATGTTGACGCCCCCTCCAGGAGACCCATCCCTTATTACCCTTCATTTGATTTAATTTCATTCATTTGTATCCCATCTCAGTGTAATAAACTTCACTTTGTTTTCCTGCTGCATGCCACATGATTTGGGAAAGTGCCAATATGGATGAAGCTATTATTATTAGTGCTATACTACACAGAAGCACCGCCAAGCATCTCTCACGCAGTGAAATCCTGAAGGTACATTTTGCCACTTTCAACCTTATTTTTGTGTGGTGCAAACCACTCCAATAACCAGCTTTGTCTGTATGTTTGTGTACCTGTCCACTCAAAAAGGGAGCATGGTTGCTATGGTTAGTGTGTGACGTCACTGTTGCACCACTCAGTTCACACGGGTGTGATTTTTGAGTGGTGCAAACCACTCCAACAACCAGCTTTGTCTGTATGTTCGTGTACCTGTCCACTCAAAAAAGGAGCATGGTTACTATGGTCACTGACATTACGTCAGACCACAGCTGATCAGGCTATATAAGACCTTGCACCACTCAGTTCACACGGGTGTGATTTTTAACATTTGGAAATGGGTTTGTTGAAAAGAATAATGTAAAATAGTGAAAATAGCCTACAAAGTATATGATCTCCGAGTATGAGAGAGAGAGAGAGAGAGAGAGAGCGAGAGAGAGAGAGAGAGAGAGAGAGAGAGAGAGAGAGAGAGAGAGAGAGAGCGAGCGTATGTGAGAGAGATATATGAATGTGGTGGTTCAGCATCATAACATATGTATGAGAGTTACTTATAATGCAACCCTCTAATGGCCCATTACAGTGACGGTAGTTTACGGGTGTCCAACACCTCACCTAAGTAAGGTTAACCCATTTTGGACTGAGGTCGATAAAAAAATAAATCCTAAATTTTTCTGAAAAAACATGTTTCTATGTCAGTGGTGCGGATGTAGAACACGCACATCAACAGGCTGGGTGCTGGGCTAAAGAAACTTCAGTAGGTATTGGATGGAGCCCGCACACCATGGGTATAAGAAAGACGTTCTTTATTGAAAATTCTGACAACGTTTCGATCTATTTGATCTGACCTGATGAAGATCAAATAGATCGAAACGTTGTCAGAATTTTCAATAAAGAACGTCTTTCTTATACCCATGGTGTGCGGGCTCCATCCAATACCTACTCTATGTCAGTGGTGCTCAACCGTTTTCATGTCAAGGACCCCCAGAATTATCTCTATTGGGCCGTGGACCCCCATCTCAAAATATGTAGTTCCAGGGACCCCCCTGAAGCCAATATTTTAGTTAAAAATGTTCTCTCTGAAATATATATTCAAAGATTTGCGCCACATTTTCACGACTTTTCAAAAATAGCAGACCTACAAGCTCGTAGCGCGCCACTCGGTGGCGCGCTATGAGCTTGTAGATCTTCTATTTTTCAATAGCTAAATTATAACATAATGTTTAAAACACCAAAAGGGGTTCCCGCCCAAAATGGGTTAAGTAAGGTTAACGTGCAGACCCAGGGGGGTGAATTAAACAACAGATATATAACACCGTCACCGACTGCTGCCTCAGAAGCACGACACCCCGGGGACCCAACGCTCCAGACATGCAACTCATCACCCTCTCACTTGACTCTCCGTTTTGTCATCAATCTTCCATGTATTTGTCGCCGTCTATAATTGATCGCACGGCTGAGCACTGATGCCACGTTGCCGATGCAGGTACTGTATAGAGAGCTAGTCTACTGTACATCCTAGTACAGTTCATTATGCTTTTTCAAGGACTTGTTTGAGAACGTCTTTGTGGACATTTGCAATTGGCTCCCTCACTAAACAACAACTAGAAAAACGGTGTGGGTTCGAGAAGCTCTCTACTCGATGATGATGTATTGACCCACATGTCACAACCCCCACCCTCTGTCTTCCTATTGGTTGTCCCACATGATGTCACAGTCCCCCACCCTCTGTCTTCCTATTGGTTGTCCCACATGATGTCACAGCCCAGAAGGCAAACGGCCCGGGAATAAATAACAATGTACGATAACAATAGTGGACTCGCTACTCGAGCCCACAATAATAAAGTCTGTAAAAGCGTGTTTTAAGAAGTGATTTAAAAGACTGCATTTGTTGGTCTGATCTCCTCAGAGAGGTCTTCTAAAGTCCAGAGACTCTAGTGGCAAAGGTCTGATGGCCTTTTGTCTTCCGTCTAGACTTTGGAACGTCCAGAACAGCCGTCCTGCTCATATGGGGTTAAAAGGTCTAGTGATGGAGGAGCGAAGGGTCTTGACCGAGCCCTGTTGTATATACATAAGTAATCAATTCATTCTTGAAATCAATTCTAAACGAATAGGTAATCAATGAAGGAAGGCTATGTCTAATGGGCTCTGCTCTTTTGGTTGGCTGCGTTCTGAATTAATTGGTGTAGCTTTTTGTTTTGCCAACATAATATGGAATTCCAGTAATCTGGTTGATAAAAGCATAAATGACTTCTTCACCATCAGCCTGGAGTTACAAAATACTTAATTTTAGAGATGTTTCTTAGCTGTTAAAATGGCTGGACCACCTTATTTAACTGTGTTTAATGATTGATCACTGTTTTGGCTGTAGGCTTTACAGTCAGCTAAGTCAGCAAGATTGAGCTCGAGAAGTCGAGATTGAGCCACCCAACAGTGTAAATCATCAAAACGTGCTTTAAGTTATTTGGCAACTATAATTCAGATAAGTAATGGATAGGTTAGTAGTGTATCATCGACACTACAGTGTTTATGGATAATATGGCCTATGGGAAGAGTTTGAATAATATGGGGCTGAGAAGAGAGCCTTGCGCCACCGTAATTCACCTGTGCCAGGTGGAAAATGATTGTTCTGATAAATAAGAAGAATACAAATAACCAAGTACAAATACAGCAAAATATGGAGGATTAAAATGGGGCAATGTCCTGTCTGAGCAACTGAAAGAAGAGCATTAGTGACTTCCATTAGAGCGGTTTGTGCACTGTGGCATGGCGAGAACATGACTGGAAGTTTCTAAATAATGCTGTCGTTGTTCAAGTCGTCACAAAGTGTTTCTCCACAACTTTCACTAAGACTTGGGATAAAAATGGGAGTTTAGAGATGGTTCTAAATGTGCAAAAAAATAAATACGTTTTTAAGAAGTGGTTTGATGAGGGCACGAGAGGTAAAGAACCATTTAGGCCTGACGTCAACATTTTAAAAATGTCTTCTAAATCATGACAATTTTCTGAAAAACCTCATGTTTCTATGTCAGTGGTTCTCAATATTTCATGTCAAGGACCCCAAAAGTTCTATGTAATTGGCCACCGACCCCCATCTGAAAACATGTTGTTCCAGGGACCCCCCCAGAAGCAAAGTTTCGAGTTAAAAACGCTATAAGAATACAAATAACCAAATACAAATACAGCAAAATATGGAGGATTAAAATGGGGCAATGTCCTGCCTGAGAAACTGAAAGAAGACCATTGGTGACTTCCATTAGAGCGGTTTGTGCACTGTGGCATGGCAAGAACATGACTGGAAGTCTCTAAATAAACAGTTTTTCACTAAGACTTGGGATAAAAAAATGGGAGTTTAGAGATGGTTCTAAATTTGCAAATAAATAAATACGTTTTTAAGAAGTGGTTTGATGAGGGCATGGGAGGTAAAGACAGATCACTTCAAGGGAAAAGGCCCGCTCTACTCAGACAGTTTCATATAGTTTCAGGCGTGTGCTGGGTGCAGAAAATAGTGTCAATTTTGACACTGACGAAGGCCTGCGTGCCGAAACGCGTTTGTCTGTCTGGTATGACTGCTGCTGCGGAGCACTTTGATCATTAAACAAAGACTCTTACTCGACTGGATGTGCGGATTTTATTCATTTTCTATAGGTAAAGACAGATGGCACATAACCAGTGATGAGGGAGCCATTTATAATGGAGAGAATGCTAGAGCAAACTGAAATCAAACTAAACCATGTCTTGTGAGACAGTATCTATTCTAGAGGGTACCAGTACTTAATTATTCCTTCCCAGTCTGTGCCAATTATGCTGGCTTGGTTGTATATTCACACATTAAAAAATTTACAATTGGTTGCTGCCAAGCGTGTAACCTTAACCCTAACCCTGGAGGATAGTTTTGTATTATTATTATTATTATTATTAAAACACATTGCAGCTGTCATGACAGGGGTTCTGCTTGTTTACAATGTCTAGTACTACTCACCCATTCACATACAAACATTGCTTGTTTACAATGTCTAGTACTACTCACCCATTCACATACAAACATTGACATTCACATACCAAACACGGAGGCAACCATGCAAGGTGGCACCAGCCCACTCGTTGGCAGCAATTAGGGGTTCTGTGTCTTGCTCTAGGACACTTCGACACAATACGACACAATACTCCTGACCCGTTGTCGACGGATGGAACATTTTCTGTGCCGACAACATCCTGTGCTCTGCCTGAAGTGTTTAATGCGTAAGTATTCAAATAGCACAGCTTCCGAGAGACGCGTGGCCACTTCAAAGCGTTACTATAGTCACAGCATGGGCATATTGGACAGGACATAATTGGGAGGAAGTCAGTGCTACAGTATGTGTCGTTTTCTTTGTTTTTTATTTTTTCAGCCAGGACAAGTTAATGGCTTGTGGCCGACTTGCTTTACAGTTACACGTGTACTGAAACGTGTGGCACACTGGCAAACACACACGCGCATGTGTGCGCGCATGCACATAACATCAACAATGTCAGCACAACTGAGGGGTTGAAGGCTCAAGGCTGGGTGGTACAGTATCTGGGAAGAGGAAGAACATCCGCACACCAGTTTGTAGAGCTCCGAGACTTACTTTATTTTAAGGCAACAATTAAATGCAACGTTTTGACCGACAAGGTCTTCATCCGGCAAATGATTTGCCTGATGAAGACCTAGTCGGTCGAAACGTTGCAGCTGCATGTTCACGCACGCACGCACGCACGCACGCGTCAAGCCAGCACACACACACACACACACACACACACACACACACACACACACACACACACACACACACACACACACACACACACACACACACACACACACACACACACACACACACACACACACACACACACACACACACACACACACACACACACACACACACACACACACACACACACACACACCTTGTAGTAAAGTAACCTAGCAACAGCGGGCAATATTCCGGCTCAACAGGTTGAGCACAGAGGGAGGATAGATGGATAACAAACAATGAAGCAGAGCTGCAAATGACATTGTCCACTGGTTTCTAAGGCCGGCTGAGGACAGCTAGGTGTAGGAGGTTTCTCCCACAGAAACCTTGCATCTCCACATTTCAATGTTTTAAATGTTTTTCCGTTAGTTAATGCCCTGCTTCGTTGTATGACTGAGTCAAGCTAAAGTAGCGGAAATAGTGATGTGTATAGGCTCACAACCGTTGTGAGCTTGAAGATCGGCTATTTTCGCTCTACTGTATAAAGAGTTAAAAAAACGGAAATTTCACTTTCAAACAATGTTTGGGGTCATTTTAACGTCCACTCAGGCTTTCGTGAGCACCCCGGACAGTTTTTAAGTTGCGTGATTCAGTATTTACTTACTAGATTTTCCTAAAAAATATAAATATTTATCCAATGAAAACAAAAATAATTAAGCTTGTGACTAAATAACTACAATGCATCCGTTGGAACAAAAAGGTTATTTTCCTGAAGAGTAACGGTTTTGGACAAACAAGGTTTTCTGCCCAACAGCGACGACGTTCGAACGGAGGAGGAGGCTGCCACGCTCAGCGGTGCGAGGTGAAGCTCTGTGGACCGTCAAGAGTCACTAACTGTCAGGCAGGCAGGCAGGCAGGGATGACAGAAGGAAACAAACAGCCGACAGGAACAGGCCCAGCTGGTATCTGGAGTGCCCGGCCGGGTTAAGAGGACAGGCAGCTTGGCCAACAGGCATGAAGACACCCACCCAGTAGAGAGGGAAGGACACTGGTGGGAGGTACAGTAGAGCACACACACACACACACACACACACACACACCTACCAAGGCTGTTTGTTCTGTGGACAATGGAACACACATGCACGCGCATGCACGCACACACAACTTTTCCCAGACAGATTTAACGGCATCTCAGGTTGTTGAGAACTCTTATTTTGAATGGTCTTCAATGTCATACACGTCATACAATGTCACACTGGCATTGGTCCTGGGCGCCCCTGGAAGTATAGAATTTTCGGGTATAGCGATAAATAGTGTTAATTTGAGGCTAAATACAGGGACGCCAGCCGTCTCTCCCGGGAGTTGATTATAGTCCTCTCCCACAAACCATAATGTCTTACAGATAGAGGTAATGGATAAGAGACTCGCACCACATGAGAGACCAGACAGGTTTCAGGTTGTGTACAGGTTGCCCCGCATTAGGTCGTTCAGAGGTTAGCTCAGTGTCCTAATGTGCCAAGACTGGGACGTTGGGGTTCAATCCGTGGTGGTCATTATGAAAGACTAGAAGATGCTTCACACTCAGCCTTAAGGGTTGGAGGTAATTACATACTCGTGTCATGTCCTTGGGCTGCACTTGTACATCAAGCTGCCTCTCTCCACAGAAACAGGACCTGTGAGCCATATGGCTCGGGAACAATTGATTTCCAAGGCTACAAGCTTCCCCGGCACCCCGAGCCCAATCAACTCCAGTTACCATGTATTTGGCATCTTCCAACGAAAAAGTAGCTTCGGTGTACGATGACCACTCCTGGCAACAACACATAACAGAAGCCTTCATTGTGGTACAAATAACCATGAATAAATATCGAATACATATGGAACGGCCGATTCATCACTTTATCGATTTTTTCGAGGAGAATGAAGAGTTAGCGTCAACAAATTGCTCTCAGAAGACGCTGTGTCCTCGCTGTTCGTGGCAGCACGAACAGTAAGTCAGATACCATAAATACTTAATAATAAGTACAGTACGTGTCAGCGACTCAGCGTTAATGATGTAACACTTCCTGTTATAATGACCTGTCAGGGAGAGGTCATTAAAACAGATCCAGGGCCAGCAGGTTTTACAT
This sequence comes from Electrona antarctica, assembly GCF_951216825.1. Classification (NCBI taxonomy): domain Eukaryota; kingdom Metazoa; phylum Chordata; class Actinopteri; order Myctophiformes; family Myctophidae; genus Electrona; species Electrona antarctica. The sequence goes on from NC_136796.1 coordinate 38,858,427, forward strand.
AGAGCAGAGGCTAACTGGACCTGATTCATTATAGACTGCTGGTCATGTCAAAAAGGTGATTTATTCAGGAGAGGGGTGGAGAATCCTGGCAGCTGGATGATGGGCAATAATACCAAAGCCAGGCTGAGAGTTGGAATTGTTTCCGTCTATTTTCTAACAACCTGCACTCTGAATCTCTAAAGAGCCATGGTGTGTGTGTGTGTTTGTGCGTGTATGTGTCATATTAATCCATAACTCAGAGATAAATAACAAAAACCTCACGTGTGTGCCCCGTGACCCTCTGTTGTCTATAATGGAAGCAGCTCTCATCAATCAAGAAATAATGGAAGTGATAATGAGAATGTAATGTCCGACCGAGGTTACGGCGCTGAAAACAACTTCATGTTCATCTTTATATAATTGGTGCTTAGTGAGTCATACCTGCGATGAAGTGGGTGAGGAAATGAAAGTGTTTTGCGGTTTTTCATTCATAACGAGTCAAAGGAAACCTCTTGTGTCTAGACAAGGTTATCTATCACAGCTGAGGAGGACGTGAGACAATATGAAAAATATATGACGCACAGAAATGACATTTCTGTTGGCCCGTGTGAATGTGCTCGGTTTGCCGATGCCAGATGTTTTGGGTCTGAATACCGATCCCAAATCTGTTGTTTTGAACCGATATTTCCTAAAACTCTGCTATATCAATTCTGATCAAGTTTTTCAAAAACCGAAAATAGCAGATCTACAAGCCTACAGCACGTCACACATCAGCTGCATAATTCCCGATATACCAAGGTCAAATAATAGCCGATATGCTGTATATCGCCCAGACCGGTATATTATGATTCAAACTAGGCCGTCTCATTGGTGTCGGGCGGCGTGTGTGTCGAGCGTGCTTGGCTCTAGATTGGTTGTAGATTGGGTGGGGTGGGGTGGGTACCTCATGCCCTCGGTGGACTTGTTCTGGTAGTTGCAGTAGAGCTGCGGCGTGCCCAGCATGGCCTCGGTGAACACGGCCAGGAAGCCCAGACTCTCCACGAACAGCGCCGAGTCCAGGAGCAGGTAGGTGACGTAGGCCGCCAGCAGCGTGAAGGTCATCACGCACTGCAGGTAATCCACGAAGCGACTCCACGACCAGAAGTGGTTCCAATCAAAGTCTGAGGCGCGTGCACACGCACGCGCGCACACACACGCGCACACACACACACACACACACACACACACACACACACACACACGTTTATTTAATGGTTGTTGCTTGCCAAAAAGAACAGATCCAGAAGCTACCTTTAGCTAGCTTTTGTCAAGTAAAAAGTAAAAGCTAGGTGCAATATACCATTTTTAGCTGTAGCAACGCAGCTAAAACTGTATATTGTTAGCTGTGTATAATGTATATATATAACTTAGCTTATAGTATTATTATATAAGACACTGTAGATACAAGACATGTCGGTCGGTTGCAGCTTATCAGTTTGTTCACATGAAACATGCAGAAGGCGCCATTGATTGAGTGTACAGTAGTTCATCAGGAGTATGGCTCGGCGACACGACTTCGAATCAACATAACGATAAATTCAAACCTTTGCCTCAATCACCATTAATCCTATATTTACTGCATATGCATATACTGATGACATCAAGGATCTCCATATATGGGCACAAAAGTGACAAGGACCAACAGATACAGAGATCTCCAAATATGAGCATATCAGTCGGATCGGTGCAAATCACAAACGTAAGTGTTTTAAGTGTAAATAACAGATCTACAAGCTCACAACACATACATGTCGCATTGTGATGTGTTGTGAGCTTGTAGTCTCTCTGTCTTTGTGTGTACCAAATTGTATGATGATAAGAGAGCACCTCACTTCACAAAAGTGTGATGTTTTTGAGGGGCGCTAGCCCCTCCTATATACAGCTGAAAACAAACGGTTAGACTGGTTTGCCCCCGATAACAATGAAGCCCTAGGATGGTGCCATACCGTACATGGTTTCCTTCATGGTCGGTGTTAATGTGTTAATGTAATGTTAATGTAATGTTAATGTAAAGCACTTTGATAAGAGGCATGATATAAATTCACCACGGCACAGCTCCTCCTCTAAGATACAGTATCTTTAGGCTACTGGTGCAGCACACGTATTCCAGCTGTTCCAATAGGAAAAGGGGACCGAGTAGAATAAATCGAGGAAATCTAATCACGTTACCGCACTGCTGTATCTCAGTCCTCCAGATGCAATTCATTTAATCCTGTTTAAATGAGGTTCTGCTTTATCAGGAACCCACATCTGGAAACCGCTCTCCCTACAGGCCTCTACAGTGGCTAATACAGTAGTAGGAGACATGGGCTCTAAAAGCGATTAAAACAAGGGAAAGGGCATTGTTCAAACTACAGCTTCAATTTACCCCACCACTGAAATATTATTAATTTAAATTAATAAATGTAAATTGTAATATTACAGAGTGGGTAATATCCAAAGCCAAACAATGGAAAGGCTTATATGACATTTGAGCTTCTGATCCATGGGCATAATTTTGTTTTATTAGCAGACTGCTGGCGAGACAACCTGACATTTAGCAGACGCACGTGTGCTAATCTCTTCTTCTCTTCCCTTCTCTTCTCTTCAAGGTCAATAATAATACGTTTTTTATTTTGTTAAGCTTTCTGTTCTGTTTAGTTAGGAGTGCAAGATGGAATGTCTTTGTGGTATTGAAGTGAATGGATCGCTATGCGATGGACAAGGTCACACAAATCCCATAATAAAGGAACGTGAATGACTTTCTAAAGGCAATTCAGGCCTGGCTCCGGCATTCGAGCTCATTCCTTTTATAATGGGCGTCGGCATCGAAGATGTCCTTCATACCTAAGTGTGTACAACATCAACTGATCGAATCATTTCACCATGTGTTGACAAAGATGAGATACATTTCAGAGCTGGGTTTTTCCATTTTATCGCTTCATTGGGACAAGAAACAGTAAAGTGGGGAATATGTGTCACAATATGATTCATACTGTATCCCAATGCGTGACACATGTGCAACACTAAGGGATTTATATATGATGATACATTGCAAACTACGTTGGTTCCATCAATCCAAGCAGAACACAATTGATCGATTAGTCAATAAAATAAACATGCTGAAAATGCACACGGCTTCGCGGCCCGCCATCTGACCTATAGGCCGCAGTGGTCAGTGGCTGGGCCGTGAACATTCCCAAGTGGGCCCTATTCCAGAAAAAACACCTGGATAGACAAATATAATACAGTTATGTACAGTACATTCAAATATGATGCGTTCAACACATTTTAAACATACTTTTAGTTGAGCAAGATTTACCACCTTGAAATACCATTTTCAAACTTATTTTCATGTAATTAAATCATTATAAGTTGGCACCTTTTCCATATACTGCATCTCATTTGTGGGAGAGTTCAGAAACCTGTCTACCAATGACATCAATGGTGATTTCCATGCTAACTGACTATGGGCTCCATTTTCGTCACCGCTAAACCCCTTATCCCTAAACTTCTTTTCCTTTTTTTTTTTACTATTTTGCAAAACATTTTTGAAAAGTTAAAATGGCCAGTCTACTAGCTCACAACGTGCCAATGTAGATTGGCTCGTTGAACTATTCAAAAATGTTTTTCAAAATATTAAAAAAGGCAAAGAAGTTTAGGGATAAGGGGTTTAGCGGTGACACAAATGGAGCCCTAAATGTCTGTTCTCTTCCTGAAAGGTTGAAATAGAAGCCAGTGGTCTTGCTAACTATGAAATATTGCGCTCTCCATGGTTTTGATTATAACGCAGATGTTCTGTGATCATTTCTGACTTCACAAGCACCTCGTTTGGAATATTAACGCTTCTAGAGAGACATAAGATGAGGTAGCGTGGGTTACTAAGGGCCGCCCGGTTTTGGGGGGTAACGGGAGGCAGGGTTTTTCAGAAAACTACTACCCTGGGTAAATAAAAGGAAAAGAAAGACTGAAATAAAATCTGCCTCATCTGCGTGGCACTCTAGCGCCCTTTATTCTGAAAAAATCCCCGGCAAAAAAGTGTTAAAATGGCCATTTAGTGAGGACCATTTATATGAACATACATGTAGGTTGGAAATGGGTGAAGTGGTCCTTTAACAGACAGCATTGAGAACATGTACGGTATATCACTGATGATACTCAGCTATTATTGATTTCTTGTTTGTATTTTTTGCCCTAGAGGGCAAGTCATATGCGATCAAAGCATTAACTGGATAAGCCACTATGTTGATGCAGAATGGCTGTTTAAAAAGTAATAATATTGTAGCATTGCGGGTTGTTTAGTTGGCTGAACTGGGATTTCTCGGTGTCTGCTATGTTTTATTGCACTTCATTATTTACTTAGCGCGTGCAAGGGGATGTTTATTGGGTTTAACAACGTGTCATGGGGTTCGTGACATGTGTTACAGTACATGCCGTTATAAATGTTTAATTGCCGCATCCCCGTGATAGAGATTGGTAGCTAGCCGTGTTGAGCCTCTCTCCAGTTTCCTCATTTAACCGTGTTGTCACAGACACATTTATGTGAGTAACACAATAAAAGAGATTCCAATCAGCAGAAGTTGTCAGCACGGATTCATTCCACCGGTTGTTACCGGTCTATTTCTGTTCCATCGCTATGGAATGTCGTCTACAGTAAGTCCCTTTCATGAATGTTCATCATTTTTCAGTTCTCAAGGGCTCTGGCAGCTGTGGACCCCCCATTCTGGCAGCTTGACAAGGGTACAGTAACCCCTGTGTAGAGGATGCCTGGCCTGTACTGATAAACAGCCTGGCACAGAGAAAAGGCAAGGATTGGTGACAGTGTAAGCCGTGTCACCTGGCCACAAAAACGAATGATAAATAAAGCTTCACACACACTCGTCAGAGTTGTCAAAGAAGACTTATATATACTGCAAATCAAACGTATGGTTTTGTGTAAGATTTGTCTGCAGCTACAGTAATTGGTCGTTATCTTCTTAAATTGACACCATCAGGTGTGGATCTCACTGATGAGCAGATATCTTCGATGCCACTGATTGCCACTGTGAGGTCCTTGAAGGGGCTCCTGGGGGTAAATGATTAATAGTTATGAAGCAAATTGCGAGTTTAGATTGGGATCCCAAATCATATCAAATGGGGGTCCAACCGTGGCCTAATTAATGGCTAATGCAGCATATAAAACTGGGGGGGGGTCCTTGAAATTAAAACAGTTGAGAATCACTGCACTATGCCCAAACATCATCAGAAACACTGAAAGAGGCTTGTATAAAAAAGTGTGAGGGTTGGGCAGAGGAAGAAGGCCTCAAGCAGGGTGCAATAAGAGGCCAGTTTCAAACAGGGGGTACAATAACAGGCCCATTATACTCTACATGGAGTAAATAAGCAGTGTTTATCACAGTACTATCACTGTGATAGCCTCATCTCCCTCTTCCAACCAAGAGGTTTGGTCATTGTGTGGGAGCACCCCGGTGCCGTTTACAAAAGGCCCACGTGGTGCCCAAGCGTTCTGTACACAGCTCTGCTCTCTGTCAAATAGAGCTGTGGCACAACAGGTAGGCAGACAGGTCAGAGGAGCAGAATTCAGTTGGGTTTTTTTACCTACTGTTCCCTGCCAACTTTGGCGAGAAGTTGTAATGTCGCGGAGGCGGTTGGTATAATCGCTTGCCACCCGTCACTCAACGGGAGAGCCAGAAAACATTTTTGGGGAGAAAGTAAACAGGTGAATTTACTGTTGTTGTTTTTTTCCAACAAGCTTCATTCTCAAATATTTCAAGTATGAGAGCTTGTTTGTCCATAAGAAGGAGCAGAAGAGAATGTAAATCAGACGCTGAGCTGTAAGCAAAGCATCTGTTATTGTGTAATGTGCATTGGGGCCTCCACATCCCACTGTTAAGTCTGTTATTGTGTAATGTGCATTGGGGCCTCCACATCCCACTGTTAAGTCCCACTGTCCCAAAAAAACATGTTTGTTTGTTTGTTAATATTTTAGTAGCTTGTCCATGAAAATCCTGGATTTTTTTTCATTCTTCATAACCCCACTAATATAGTGAAAAAGATGTCGTATCCTTCAGGGACGTTTTTGGTAGTAAGAAAAATACTTGAAATGAACATTTATTGACCTGTTTTTTTTCTTCCCCCAGAGCTTTTAAGCTCCACCATGGGGGACATGTGGACAGGGATTTTAAATGCTCCATGTATGACCAGGTCAGGTCTCAAGGTCTAAGCCAGGTCTCAAGTAATCTCTAGGGAAATAAAAAAATAAATCTCTAAGCAGAAAGAGCTGCATCGACAGAATAGAGGTGATTTTTCTACAAAAACACAGCAACATATTTTCTCCCCAAGGGAATAAAAACAATTGATTGCCAATGCACCTCTGTAGCATAATTAAGGCTAATTTGTACAGTTCTTCATCAGTCGTCACATACAGTATGCCGTTCGAGAAGTCATGCTCAACAAAAATGTGTTTTCAACTGAACAAGTGCCGACACAGTGTTTTCTGATCTGAATAGTGAAAGTTGCACTCAAGCAAAGTCAGAACAAATGTTATGGTCTTATGGATACTGCGTTACCAAACAAAACATTTCATTCTCATTCTCACTTTGAGAAAACAAAAGCTTCAGCTTTTCTAAATCATGTCATCAGTTAAAAAAAATCATTAACTTGTGACACAAATAGTGATTCTTCCAAAGAGGCCATATATTACCTTCAGGGAGTATAGTAGAGAATGTCAGCTGTTTTAGGGGTGATGTAGACAAAAGAATACAAAGGTTTTAGCCATAAGCACACTGCCTAACGTAGTGATGTCTAGTGATTTTGTGATTGCGCAGAGAGCTTTCTAGCGGACAGCATGGTGAGAGGGTAATGGGCAGAGTGCTGCAGAGGGAATCAGAGGGAGGCTAATAGAGGAGCTATCCAGGGTCCTGAGATTACAGAGACCCAGAGATGTGCACGGAGGAAAATCAATCAGGGAGCAGCATGCTTTTTTTTAACCCATTTTGACCTAACTGCCAAGCTACACCAGGCTTTTCGTGCACAAAACGTGCGCGTTTACCCCCGCGAGTGCGTTTAATTTAGGTCCAGTCCTATTTTTAAAAAACGCACGCGCGGGCCGCGCATTTAGGGCAAACGCGCGAGAAAAGCCTGGTGTAGCTTGGCCGTGAGATCAGATTCTAAAAATGTCTTCTACATCCTGACAGTGTTCAGAAAAAGTTGACGTTTCTATGTCAGTGGTTCATCGATTTTTCAAAAATAGCAGACCTACAAGCTCGTAGCGCGCCACTCGGTGGCGCGCTATGAGCTTGTAGATCTGCTATTTTTCAATAGCTAAAGCATAACGTAATGCTAACAGCAAAAGGGGTTCCCGCCCAGAATGGGTTAATATATATTCTTCTCTCCATATATCATCCAATCGATGCATCCCACTTCTCACTTCCCACTTCTGGTCTCATTGATTAACAATATTATGAATTCAAATGGGTATGATTGCACTCAAAGTAAAGTTAGCTGACCTTCCCATGGACTGAGATTAGAAAGGTATAACCCTCTCCTATTTTCCGCCAGGGGTACACTTTTTAAAAATCGACCTGTCCCTTAAAAATAATATCTGTTGCAAAAGCTATACTGTATATTGTCATTAAAACAGGACAGGGCTACCAAAGTGTGCCTGTGATGCAATATTGCAGTGGTTTTGCAGTGTTTAAAAAAAAATAAAACAAACAAAAAACATTTTTATGAACGTCAGCCAGTGCCATGTTTTCCCAATGCTATCTTACAGAAGCAGTACTGTGCATGCGGATGGCGGTTGACTGGCCACAGGCTGACTAAAAAGCAATTTAAGCCCGATTTAAGCGGTTGTTTCATCGCGCTCCAAAAGTTTTACTTTCCACTCCCAACATTTTTCATCTGTAGCTCTCAGGAAATACCTTTACTTTTTGGATACGATACTGACGATACAAAAAGGGTTTTCTCCACTGCTCTTGGAGGGCTCTACCCATTTCGTATTCCTATGCAGTGATATCATGACATGGAACCTCTTCCTCGGAGCTAATAGCGGAGCGTGAGGTTCCAAACGGGGCTTGTTTGTTTGTATATGCTTATATGTAATATGTATAGAGCACCAAAGTCCTGACGTCACTGTCAGTAGAGGGCGCCAGTCCACAGGTTTGTGTACTTTTTATTTGCATTGAAATCCCCATAGGGGTATTTTAGATTTTAGACTCTTCATATGAGAACTGTGTTTGAAAAATAAACCAATCATCCCGGCCTTTTCACTCATATGGATATGAAGCATCGACTGAAGGTGGAAATGTACAAATATACCCAAAGAGTAACACAATAAGCGCTAGAAACGAGTCAAACAACCCAGAGACTACATTTCTGGTAGGCGGGGTTGCTGCAGCTGCCCGTCGCACAACAGAAACTGACATGTTAATTAAGGTATTTTTATTTTTTATTTTTTTATATTTCATCAATTTTTTATATTTAATCAATCAGTTTTGTGGTTACTACGAGTCGAGTCACTGCCAGCTGAGCTTACGTCAACGAGGAATCTCAGGAACGCAATGTGTTGAAAGCTGGGCGTGCCGTTAGCATCATTAACGACGCACAGCCACCTCCCTGACAGAAAGGCCGGGATGATCGGTTTATTTTTCAAACAGTTCTTATATGAAGCAACCTAAAATCCCCCTATGGGGATTTCAATGCAAATTTAAAAAGAAACATGAACCTGTGTACTGGCGCCCTCTACTGAAAGTGACGTCAGACTTCGGTGCTAGACATGTTAAGCTTGTTGAACGTGTTCAGAGATCTTAAAATTAGGTTAGGCTGGTGATTGTGCCCGAAAGAAGCCATTAGACCCTCATTCACATCAGACCTTGTTTTCTATTCCAAAGGCACCGAGGCCTGTGATGCAGCTTGTAAAGGACACCAACGATCACCGATCAGAGATGGCAGGCACATTTCACACGCATTTACTTTTGTCTATGATCAATTTCATGCTTTGTTTGAACAGGCTCTGATCTAATTTCAGCAACGGGTATAATATCACTTCCCAATACAGACAGAGAGCAAATTCTAAAATAGCGAATGGGCAACATCAACAGCGAAACTGAAATTAAATGATGCAAAATAAAATGGAGCTGAAGAAGTGGTTAATCAGTACTTCCTATGCCTAAGATGAAACTCTTGTCAATGTACAGTATGTGTGGTGTTACGATAATCTGTTCTGAAGTTCAGAGCATTTTGGTGACAAAGAAGTTCCAAGCCATGAGTCTATATATGGACATTTATATACCTCTACCAGAATAATAAGCAGTTTATTCTGATATAAAAAGGACTTCAAGCCAAAGGTTTTCCACATAAAGTTACATGGAGGTGTTAACAGTGTTGTTTTTGGCAGCAAATTTTGATTTTAGTTTTAGTCATAGTCTCTTGAATAGTTTATTTAGTTTTAGTCACATTTTAGTCACCTGGAATGTTTTAGTGTTAGTCTAGTTTTAGTCGACTAAATATCATAAGATTTTAGTCGACTAAATCTACAGTTGATTTAGTCAAACAAAATGTAATTAGGCGGGCCTTGATGCCGTCGTAATGACATGCAACTAATTGTAAAATGACTTATGCTGGATCTCTTGTCTTAGTTTTAGTCATCATAGCTTAGTTTTTATTTAGTTTCCATTTAGTTTTCGTCAGTGGAAAAAGGTAAATTCTTCGTCTTAGTTTTAGTCGACGAAATCACTGGGTGTTAAGGGCTGTTATTCATTTTATAGATAATGGGAGCACTGTGTTTCTAGAAATGCCAGCAGCATGACGAGGTGCTGAGCACCTATCCTGTGCTGAGCCTTGCACGTATGGCGTTTCTTTTTTTTTTGGTCGTAGAGAGTTGAAAAATGATCAACTTTGGATGAGCGTTTTAGAGGAGCACCTTGCATTTCCAGTTGGGGAAGAAAACAAAACACAAAAAATGCCTTGGTGGACACAGCCAATGACTAGGATTGCTCCATTATAAGCATACTTATTCTCCAAAACAAGAAACAGCACAGCTGTCCCAAACATGTGGTGTGAAATGTAGTGTGAAATGCCTAATTGTTTATGAAATTCATATAGGTTGGCGCTCGCTGTGATACTGATGTATGCCCATTATTGCCCCAGAACTATGTGATCTTGCATACAGTATACTTATTTATGTACAATTACGTACATAAATTATGTGCCAATAAAGGTACGTTTAATGGCACATAATGGGTTATTTTTCAGAGCAGACAACCTGTAATTGTGGTTGATGTGGGCCACCTGTCGTTATAATGGTGCTACAAAGTACGCCTCCACCTGTGAATTTGTGATGGATGAGCGCACAATGAGAGTCAAGTCAACAGTCAAATACACACATACAGGCTCAGATGCAGATGTGCTGACAGGCAAGACTGCTCTTAATAGTAGGAAGTGAAAGGGAAAAGAAAGGAGGTATTTTTGTCACAGCACATACGTACGTGAAATTGACACTTAAACCCTAATATGCACAGCTGCTCTTTAATACCAGTAGAAGATGAGAAAAGCAAGCACTCTGTCTGTTACCGGGTGCACGGTTCACGAAGATTCACAGTAAGAACGAAATAGCCAGCACTCCAAAGTCCTTCTGGTACTTTTAATTCATAGTGCAGAACAGACAAACACAGCAAATCGACACGGACGCGTTTTGCCGTCAAGCCTTCTTCAGCGGGGGCGCCCGCTGGCCTAGTGGTCCAGGCGCATGCCACATATAGGCTCTGGCCTGACAGCGTGCCGCGTGTTCGAGTCCCGTTATTGACGACGCTTGCTGCATGTCTCTCCCCCTCTTTCCTGTCCGTCTTCACTGTAACTCTCAATAAAGGCACAAAAGCCAAAAACAAATCTTTAAAAAAGCCTTCTTCAGTGGAAACACGCTCACTATGAATTAAAAGTACCAGAAGTAATTGAAAATTCTGCGGTTCTATCATTGGACGATTTGTTTGTATTCCACTGTGCTCTCATTGCCTCGTGCATTGTATACTGTTAACATTTATAAAACGAAGAGGGTCAAACTCAAAAGGTCTGTTTACTTAATTTAATAGTCAATCATATGCCATTCCATACAAAATGTTTTTAGCCATCCGACCTTCATCAGTGTGTACTTAATGATAGCACTCATTCCCCATTGAAATGGCCCCATTGAAATGGCCCCATTGAAATGGGTATAATTTCTATACACTGAGGTCCGGATGGCCGAAAACCTTTTGTATGAATGGCATATGAATATGATGGACTACCGGTATTATTAATATAAGTAAACAGAGTAAAAAAGACCTACAGTACAGCTATATCTTGCGCCACCCCTTACACCTTGCCTACACTTATTTGCCATTTTTTACCATTTTAAAACATTTTAAAATAGTTCAAATCTACAAGTTCACCACGTGTCGATGTAGAATGGCTAGTTGAACAATTTAAATATGTTTTAAAATAGTAGGGAATTGCTAATTAATTTAGGGATAAGGGAAGGGGTGGCGCAATATTTCAACCTTTGGTCAAAGCATCTGAGAAAGGCTGAATGCCTTTAGCCTAATCTATACTTTGCTGTATGAAGGCCATGTTGCTCGAAGAACAACCGATTTTCAAGAGAAAAACAGGTAGTTTTCTACAGCTGTACAACAAGGTATAAATGAGTCAGTAGTGGACAACATCTTGTCCGGCTCCTGCCATTTCAATTGTCAGATCGCAGACCAGTAAAGCTGCAATTAAAGGAAATGAGTTTCTGTCAATCGTAATGAGCCTCACCAGAGCTCAGTGATTGATGGACATGGACCTGGGGGAAGAGCTTAACAGCCAGCAGCCCTTGGGAACTGGGTGGAGAGGTTTAGAATCGGGGCAGACCAGGGGAACCATAGTCATGTCCAGCATTGGAGCAGAGTGATCCCCACCCCGGCCCTCTGTCAAGCCTCCAGCCAGCCAGAAAACCAAACTAGAAACTAGAAAACTAGAAAACCTGTGCCCCTCGGGTCTCCACCAGGGCAGGTCAGGTTGTGGCCTCCTGGTGGCGCTATAATAGGCCAATGTGAAAAGGGTGCCATTTCTTCATACACCTTTGATGGCAATTGGATGATTTGAGGCATTTTGTTCCAAAAATGTGTTTTGCAAAAATCAACCTGTTGGTGGCGCTATAACAGGCCAATGTGAAAAGGGTGGGATATATTCCTCAGCCTAGTAAGAAAATGTGTGAAAGATTTCACGTAAATTGCATGCTGCGTTCATGATTTGAGGCTTTTGTTAAAAACGGGGCAATCTTGCAAACTGTGAAAGCCAATTAGGATGGAATATGAAATATCGGACAGATCCGACTTGAGCACATGACCATAGAGATACTGTGTAACGATTTGTGAGATTTTTGGACAGAATCTGGAGGAGTAATATCAAAAAATGTGTTTTACAAAAGTCGGCCTCCTGGTGGCGCTATAAAAGGCAGATGCGGAAAATGCAGGTCAAAGGTTTGTCCTTGGCCTCTAGGGAGTGTGCATGCAACGTTTCACGCAGATCGGTGCAGTTTTAGGTAAAAAATGTGAAAAGGCAGAGGTTCATCGTTGGCATCCAGGGAGTGTGTGTACAAAGTTTGGCATCGACCGGGTTAACGGTGCCGGAGATTAGCTGGTAACAGACGGACGGAAGGACGGACACACACACACACGGACGGAGTGCAAAACATACTCTCTCCCCATGCCTTCGGCCTGGTGGAGACAATGAAACCAGATGGACCCGTAAGGGACCGGTCCCTTTGGTTCCACTCTCAGGGTCAGAGTTACAAATGGATAAAGGAAAGCCAACATTTTCTTTTCTTTTTTTACTGTGCACTCAAACCAACTGGGGGCCTAATAAATGTCTTCTTTAAATTCCTTTGACTCTTTCTTCAATTTAAACATAATATTAGAATCACATCATAGCAGAGCCATGCCTGTGTAGCCAACTACTTTCACATCATGTATTGTAAATGTTGTCTGCTACCGCCATCTAGTGGCCGTAGGATGTACTAGAATGAGAGCCATTCCCTAATAATAAAGTTAGGTTGCAATGGACCAAAGATGTGCAAAGTTTGTTTAAATTCTCACCCTGTGCAAACACAATTTTCCTTAGAATGTCATAATGTCACTGTGAATGAGGTGGAGTGTATCATAACAGCTAATTTGGTCCATAATTGACTCACTTTAAAGATTAAAGTTAGCTGACCGGGGAACCCCAGTGGTCCAAGTACAGTATACTTGGTCCCCTCCTTTGTCCCCCTCTACACTATTTTCACTCAATGTTCGTCTATTATTATGACATACCCAGAATAGACAAATCCACTTGACACCACAGCATTGACTGCCTACAGGGCACCGCTCCACAGACTAGCTAGCTTGCTGCCTTGCGGTGCGACTTGTCATTCGGACCGCAAATATCAAGTCCGACTTGATATTTTTGATTCGATGGTTTATGAACTTCGCAATTATTCAGAAAGAGGAAGCTGTTATCTTCAGCTAGCTCTTCTCAACTTTTACGGAGTCACTGGAGCGTTCGAAGATTGTGGAAGTGGAAAGTGACAGTTGGGTAGAAGGGAAAAAATGCAGTTCATAATATAAAAATAAACTCCTGCACAGTCACTTGCATATAGAACCATTATTTAGACAATGTTTTGGTGAGAGACAGATGCGATCGAAACGTCTAAATAAGGGTTTCTCCATGCAAGTGAGGAAGACAATGTGCAGGAGTTTACGTTTAGCTATTCAATAGGCTCAAAGTGAGGTCCGGGGACCCCCAGGGGTCCTTGAGGGTGTCCCCAGTTAAATGAGGTACAGTTTTGTTTAAACACTTCCTGATTCGCGGTGCAATACGTTGTGAGCTTACCCCATAAGAGAACATTTAGCACACAATCTTTCCAAACGCTACATTATGCCTTTCAGTGACAGCTGACTCTCCCTGCCCTTTACTATACAGATTAGAGAGCAAGTAATGCGTTCCGACTAAGTGTAGTTCAAACAAAGCCACAATGAAAAAGGTTAAGAGTTAGAAGGCATTAAGCCAAAGACAGAACTGCCAGAGGACATAGTGTAGGCATAAAAATCAGCATAAGTTAAGTTCAGACACATTGACACAACAGCAAGCTGGTATGAGATAAGTACACATTTTACACTGCCCAGCTGTAGAGTTAAGATAATAAGCAAGCAAATTAGGCATCAACACCATTTCATAATTCAATTTTTTAAACCATAAAAGGTAGTGCATGTTATCATTTATTTTCGAGCTACATACAGTAAGTGGGAGCGAGTGCATTGCGCACAATAAGAAGTTAGTAACTTACTACTAGACTAAAATAAAAGTTCAAACACACAGTAATTGAAAATCTGAAAAGTTAAAAAGCCACGCTCCACACGAGTTATGCACAGTAGGCCTACTGTACATGGAAATCACCCCAATATAGGGCAGGCAGTGTATGTACCGTTTTCACCATGCATTCCTATTTGGGCTACATTTCAAAAGTTATCTTTCAAAGGTTTGCAATTGCAAACAAATTCACAAAATGTCAGAATATAAATGTTAAAAGATAGCATATCTACAAGCATCACATTGTGAGCTTGCAGATCTGCTATGTTTGCCATAATAGGACGACGTATAAAGGGCTTAAAGGGGCATTCCACTCATTTTCAACATTTTACTATGTCATTAATATAACTTAGAGCTGTTGTGTGGAAATAATAAAAAAAAGTCCCCCCATTCTGTGTTTCCTAGAACTAGAGGTCTGAAAAAATCATTAACATGGTGAAACACATCTTGATGATGTCATCAAGATGTGTTTCACCATGTTAATGATTTTTTTCATAATTACAGTTCTAGGAAACACAGAATTGGGGGACTTTTTTATTATTTCCACACAACAGCTCTAAGGTATATTAATGACATAGTAAAATGTTGAAAATGGGTGGTTTTCCCCTTTAAGTTATGTCATGTTATTCTTTGGGGTGGGGGGTTAATACAATAACATGCACCGAGTACATCAGATGCAACACTACATTGAAAAAAATGAAGAGTAACGTACATGCATCACATACAGTACGGCATTGGATGCCATGCCGGGATTTACATGCAAGGGATGCAGGGATTATCAATGAATGAAGGAGAGACATGTTAGTCCTCGGTTATTAGTCCTGATTGGGCAGAGGAAGAACAACCACACTGGGGGTCAGTTATTAGTCCTGATTGGGCAGAGGAAGAACAACCACACTGGGGGTCAGTTATTAGTCCTGATTGGGCAGAGGAAGAACAACCACACTGGGGGTCAGTTATTAGTCCTGATTGGGCAGAGGAAGAACAACCACACTGGGGGTCAGTTATTAGTCCTGATTGGGCAGAGGAAGAACAACCACACTGGGGGTCATGCAGATGAAACAACAGATGAGAGGCGGCGATGAACTACAACGGATGTCCTGTGGTCGACAGAGTTGACTATCGTACATACCCAGAAAGAGCCTCTTAGGGATTTTGACCTCCTCGTCCTTAATGTCTGTCACTACAGACACAAACAAAAGAACAGAATAGGAGAGAAGGGAAAGAGACAAGACAGAAAGCTTGGTTTCTCATTTGGAACACCCAGACCAATCCATTCCATACCATGACGCGCCAGGATCGTCTAGGCTGGGAGGTTGATTTTGTAGTTCCTCTGGGCGCACTTATGAAAGTCTAAGTCAGATGAATCTCCACTCAGGCAAAAGCAGTTCAGTCTTGAAAGTGTAGAACTCTGAGCCGGTTTCCTCAGTTCTCTGTCTACTACTAGGACTACGGCTGCCTATAAAAAATCCCTCAATGAAGCAAAGTTCAAAAGACCCATGAGGACAGTAGAGTGGAATGACTGAGTAGACAGTAACACTTTCTAAGAAGCCCATGTCTATAATGCATTATTAGGCATACTTACAGGTACAATTGCATTATAATCTGCTTGTAACACTGTATTATTATAGTCACTGTATGAGCACTCATAATTAAATACTCACAATGCTTTAGAACAGTAAACACATTATAAAGCATTTGATAATGACTTACACGGTCAAGTATAAAACTGCTTACAACACTAGTATAATTGTTATAAACACTCAAATGTTCTCAGTTTTATTAGGAATAATCATAGCACATTATGAAGCATATCATTATTACTTAAAGGTTCAAGCATAATAATCTTTCATAATTGCTTGTCACTAAGTTTTTCATTGTGATACTGTATAGTATAGTATAGTATAGTACAGTGGTTCCCAAACTTTTTCATGTCAAGGACCCCCAAAATGATACTCATTAGCCTGTGGACCCCCATTTGAAAATATATGCCAAGGACCCCCAATAAGAGAAGGTTTTTACGGCTCTAGCAGTGATTTTCAGCCATTTTCATTTCAAGGGCTCCCAGGTTTGAAGTGAATTAGGCTACAGTCCCTCATTTAATGGCATTTCTATCTCTGGGACCCCAATGTATATTGTAAAATCACTGTAAATTGAACTCTGAAAGTTACAGACCCATAAGGGTCCATTAATCCATTTGGTTCTTAATTATCATTTAGCTCTCAAGGACCCCTGGGGGTCCCCAGCCCCCACTTTGGGAACCAGTGTACTGGTATAGGTTTGAACTATACCGGTAAGTAAGTAAGCCTTGCCGAGCCATGAGGCCCATAAGGCAGGAGCTTATCTCCCGTTTCTGTAGCGTGAGGTAGCTTGATGTACAAGACTGCAAGTACACCCCGTGGACATGACTAGCAGGGAGTTTACTCAACCCAGTCCGACCCTTGATGTTGAGTGCCAAGAAGTGAGGTATTTGTATAGTCTTATGCGGGCAGAGATCCAGTCTCAGGGCGGACACTCTTTGACTCTTAAGTTTGTGTTATGTTTTAAGTAATATTATACTTGTCCCTCAATATAAAATAATTAAATAATAATGTAAAGATTACTGTAGAAAATAGAAAAAGAAAACGTGTATCTTAAACTGTAATTGTATCTTGTTATGAGCAGAATACAATGAATTGTAAATATGTTTTTGTTTATAATAATGCATTATAGATACGGGCTTCATAGAAAGTGTTACCAAAAGGTAATTGTTTTTGGAGCCCCTACCTCACTCTCTCAACCAGTTACTTAATAACATTGGACTACACAGTGAAATCCTGAAAGTGACCACTTTTATATTTCCTTAAGTAGTTAAATGAACACTTTATATTTAAATATAGTAGATGCAAAAACAGAGACACTGTAACACAAGAAACCACTGAATAGAGTCTATGGAGCATCTGATCTGACACTGGTCCGGTCGGATGCACAATAGCATCCATTGTCATGCCCTGTAGTTCAGTGCAATGATCCATCTGTCCTCATTAGCTCTATCTGGTTCATTTAGAGCAGTGGTTCCCAAAGTGGGGTCCGGGGAGTTCCAGGGGGTCCCCAGATAAATGATAGTTAGGAACCAAATGGACCCTTATGGGTCTGTAGCTCTGAGAGTGTACAAATGGAACCAAATGGACCCTTATGGGTCTGTAACTCTGAGAGTGTACAAATGGAACCAAATGGACCCTAACAGGTCCATTTGGTTCCATTTGTACAATTAACATTGGTTTTACAATATAAATTGGGGGTCCCCGAGATAGAAATGCCATTAAATGGGGGTACGTAGACTAATGCATGTCAAACTGGGTGTCCTTGAAATGAAACGGGTTGAGAATCACTGCTAGAGCCGTAAAAATCTTCTCTTATGGGGGTCCCTGGCATATATTTTCTAATGGGGATCCGCAGGCTAATGAGTATTTATCATTTGGGGGGTTCCTGACATGAAAAAGTTTGGAAACCACTGATTTAGAGGACACCATAAATCTCTCCTGAGTCCCTCCTGGACCATGACAGAATGCTTAGATGTGTAACTACTACCAGAGATTAAAATAGGGTGCATTTTGCATACCAAAACACAGTTTATAGTTAAGGGACACAATAAAACCACACATACAGTAGTGCATCCACGGGATGCACTACTGTATTGTTTTTTTATTCTAGTTTATTTTGCTAGCTTTAGTTATAATAATCATTTCTTCTTCTGTTTTCTACATGAATTTAACCACATTATAAACATATGAAATTAAATGGGAGTTAAATGCTGCAATTTGTAAAGAATTGCAAAATATGACTCCTAATGTCGTTGAAGTGGGACTCATAAAATGTCCCTGGGACTCACCTAAAAGACCATCCCTGCATCCCGGGACTCATTACATTGAAAACCTATTTACATCACTGTACTACTACTAAAAAATAAAAATAAAATATGTGTAACTACAACACGCCAGAGGCCACAGTCAGAGGGATAATACAGGCCACAGTACACACAACCAATTCTGAAAGCCACAATGGGACTTTTCTATTAGGGCTGGGCAATGAATTGTATACTATCAATATTATAGCGATATTGTTATATCAGTATAGCCTTTACCCACTTACTGTAGTTAGGCACTTACAGATGAATATTTATTAAAACTCTCATTGTGTAACTGTAAATATATTTTTAAAGCTCAAAGACATCTGCACAATATCGTCACAAATTATGGATATCAATTTTTCTGGTCAAAGATTGTGTGATATTTCATGTTGTCCATATTATCACCCGCCCCTTTTTTCTATAGTTCAACTTTGTTCAAGTGTAAACAGAGTATCCTTGTGCAGATGAACTATAATGATATGATAAGCCCAGCAGTACATTCAAGAAAACTGGAAGAGAAACTTGTCTGTCCTAATTCCTAAACGGCACACTTGAGTTCAAATATTGTATATTTGTCATACAACATAGTTTGTGCGAACAGTGAACTGAGCATACATTTGCCCTAAGTCAGCGTCTGATTATGGAAGCAGGAGTCTTAACTGGAAGCATCTGTCCCGGTTAACTTTGGCAGAATCACTGGAAAGGTTTAGACTGTGCTGTGGTGTGGAAACAGCTGCTGTTTTGGGACAATCTGTCTCCATTTGAAATTACTATTCTGGGATAAGATAGGCAATATCACTAAGATCACTAAGAGAGAGATTAATTTCCTGAAGAACTTTAAGAACATGGAACAATAACAATTAGACTGTACATTAGGATGCATATACTGTAGAACCACATGGCTTTCTCAATTGGTATATCATTTACGAGTGCCAATAGCTATATTGGGACAATAAAATTAAGGTAATATTTTAGGCTTTAGTCAACCCGGCAGGGAGATATCCTACCAGGTAATAATGTTTTTGTTCATCGGTTAATTGTCTTCCACAGCATTATTGTATACAAACATAAAACAGTCCCTCTTTATTCTCCAAAACTCTCTTATCTACAGTATGTAGGAACTAAATTAATTTTGAACGTCACGTGTCAAGTTGTCAACTAGATGAAAGTAAGTTGAGACAGTTATGAAACCAAGCAACTACAGTACCTACCTACTATAGATCCTTCTCGCATAAATAACCACAGCCATCAGTTATCTAGATTCTAGAAGAAGGCTATGAGGTATATTATATTCTTATTCTAGTACCGGTGTCCTTCAAATCAAGTCAATAAAAACATGATACATTTAATCTCAGTGAAGTCTATAGCAGCAGCTACAAACTGGAAAGCTGATGTCTAATTGGAAAGACGTTTGTGAGGGTCATGGGAGAAGGGGAAAGTACTACCAGCTCACATAGCCATGTACAGTATGCTCATGCACACACACACACACAACACGAGAGAGAGAGAGAGAGAGAGAGAGAGAGAGAGAGAGATGGGAACACCACCCAGATGGCTGAGAGATGGATTCTGACCTGTGAATGAGCGGCGTTTTGTGTTGAGTTCTGTGGCCACGCGGACATCAGTGCAGAGAGAGAGCATCACCAGCATGGTAGCAATCATTATGATGCTCTGCCAGAGCAGAGGGGTTTCAAAGTAACGTCCAAATCTGGAACAAAAACAGAAAACTTTTAAAGCTGCAATCTGGAACTTATTTTAATTAATACATCGTTATGTTAACCAATCTGTATGGTAGTGCATCTAACTAGTAGACAGTATTGGTTGTCAAGTAGCACTGCCTGAAGCCGACAGGCGCTGAGCAAGCTTCCATCTTGGTGCAGATGCTTGGTAGTTTCCCACGTGAACTACCAACTTTTTTTCCGAGTGAAAGTGGAAATATCATTGTGTCTGTTAAATACAATAAAATGAAATGAGGTGATTTTGATTTGTGTTCTTTCTTGTGCTTCTTTCCTGTGCTCTAGTGCTTCTTTCTTCAGATCTTTGGGGAGGATGCATGCACATTAAATGTGCAAGCTCATAATGGATCAGAAACTTGATAGCTGGCCCAGGGTTCATCCCAAAACCATTCACCAGTCTGCTCACTTCCTCCTCTCGAAACCATTCACGGATACAACTTGGACAATATCAGGGAAACAGAGTAGGAGTGGTTAAGTTTAGAAGGGAAGTACATAAAGTAATTATTCTGCAAGACTGCATAATATTATACAGAATTATGCATGAACCATTTATTTATGTGGGCATAAATAAATGCTTACAATGTGTGTGTGTGTGTGTGCGCATGTGTAAATTTGCATGATTTTTTTATTTTAGAGGATAAATTGCGATTAATTTTTGTCATTGTCATTTTGTATTTTCATTATCTGCACTTTATTTATCCATGTGTAACTCTGAGATTGTACAGTATATTCTCAAAGTTAAATAAACTGGATTTGTGTGGACCGGGGGAGATATACAGATATTAGACTTTTGAGACCATCAGGCTCAGGCTCTGAGCCACTCTGCTACAGGTGCATACTTTGCAAAAATGTGTGAGGGTAATAAGAAAGGAAAACAACTTTTGTCCCAAGATTACCTGAACAGAATTCTCAGTATGTTGGCCACCAGGAGGACTAGACACACGTAGATGGAGAAGCCCTCGGCATTCTGCGTCCTGCGTATGTCTCTGTACTGGGGGACGTATGGCACCACACCACCAAACACCATGGCACCAGCAGCGATCCACGACACCAGCCAGTTAAATATATCCATCATCTGATCAAACACCTCATCTTCCATGGCGACCCTGATCTATCCCTTCTTTGGCTAAAGATGAAGATGCTTTCCTGGACAGGATGAGATATGATGACGACGGTCCTCGGGTCCTTTTAGGCCCCAACAAAGAAGTCCAATTGATCCTGTTGTGATGATTATGGCACTGATCGTTTCCATTCATTGTCTGCTGATGTCCACAGACAACCCACGCCCCGCCATCACAAAACACATTCTACTGGATCGGAAATCCGAGTTATTATCGTTACAGTATAGTAACAGACAGTAGAGAACAATACAGGAGACAAACCCCCAGAATGAATGCAACAACACACCCCCGATATGTGATTAATAACAAAACATACCTAAGACACATCCCATTGTCTCATTGAATTGTTTTCTTTAGGAAAAAAAAGAAAAAAGGGGGGGGCTGGATGGCAAATTAAAGTTTCTAAAGCGTGCTAACGTTCTAACGCTCCCAGCGTTCTGGGAGACATTAAAAACGCATTAATGTATCAAAAGAACCGATATTAAATAGAAATCTGGTCTCAATGTTCTGCCTGTCTGGTTTTAATCATTTGACTGAGGTGGACAGCAGGAAACACTTCCTGATACGTCAACCAAGGAAGTCATTTGACTATACTTCCCATAGACCGAATAGATGTTCGGACAGTGATTGGCTAGTTTGGTTGTCAGGCCAACGCTGCACACGCTGTCGGTCGTGAACCGTAGCCCGGGCAACCAACACGGTCCCCCCGCGCCATGGGATGTAGACTCTCCCATTGAACGTGCAGGGTCCTAAAGTAACAGTTTGATGACAGGCCATGTTTCAGCTGCTTTGAAGTGAACATGATTTGAGTATAGGAGTTATTGAGCTATTGTTATACTTATGAACAAGCTTTGACGTACTTAAATATTTATTTATTTATTTAATATGATATTATAAATGTATATACGCTATTATTATATTGTAGTAGTATTTTTTACATAAGGCCTATATTTTGGTATCATAATACAAAATATCTAAAAATTAAAAAAAAAAAAAAAAACACATATGTAGGCCTATAGGCCTAATCTAAGACTTCAATCATTCTAAATGAGTACTATTATAGACTGATGATGACCAAATAAATGTGGATTATAAAGTTTTGGGAACAGTTTGCAAAGGGTTAATATATAGCCAAGAAGCAATTGAGATTGAGTTGTAGGCTAGTTCTGGGAATCGGAAAAGTTTGATCGCATGCCAGCTGGGGACTTTCAGCAATCTCTATATCAGGTGTGCATAAATTAAGCATTCATTTTACTTTAATGGAGAGATTTCGGGTTCGATCACCTTAATACCGGGTAGCCTATTTGTGAAACAGGAAGAAAGGCGTCCGACCGAGGAGGAACGGCACAATGTCAAAAACAGAATCCACGGAAGCTAAAGTCTTGACGGAAACAGTAAGTTGAATGTCACAATATAAAACATTATCACAAAACCAACAAACATCAAACAAGCTATTTACTTAATTATATGTTTTTTATCTCTTTTAGATGGAAGAAACAATGCAGAGACTTCAAGGAAGATTCCAAACAATCTCCAATAAGTTACTATCAAACAATATCCTTCAGCATCACTATACATTTGTGAAATGAGGTTCAGTCGTCATAAAGTCCTAAACTCGTGATATGATGTAGTCATGAGATACTGAGATAGCAATAAGCTATAACTGATGTAAGGAAAGGAATCACTTAAAAACTGCAAAATGGTAGTAGTCCTACTCCTACAGTAGCCTATATGTTCTTCTAAAGAATGATATATCAAACCTTTTTATTTCAAGGACCCCATAACGCTGAGAGTGTACAAATGAAACCAAATGGACCCATAATTAAGGGACTATTTGTTCCATTTTGGCCCAAGGAATAGGGAGTTCCTTGGGCCAAAATGGAACAAATTGAACCCTCAGGGTCCCTGCCACCACCTTGAGAACCAGTGATTTGTGTCTTAATTTGTTTGACCCTGCCTCTCCTGCAAACTGTTCCCTAACATTGACACTAGATGAGATGGGGACACGCATTGATGGCCTGGAGAAGAACGTCTCTGATCTCATGTCACAAGCTGGGACGGACGTGCAGCACCAACAACCCATTTCAAAATGACCCGTAATCCTGGGAATGATTGTATAGCACTACAGTAACACTGTTTCTCAACATTTCACATTTGGACCGCTGGACCACCACTCGGTGGTATTGCAACTCTAGTATCATCCCATTTAAAAAAAATCTATTGTTGCAAATTGTGGCTAGGGTTAGGCATAGTTTTGCTGAGGTTAAGTTTAGGAATAAGGATGGGTTTAGGCATAGTTTTACTGAGGTTATGTTTAGGAATACCTGGTACTGGCGAGTCTGGCGACCGTACCAAGGTCACCGGATTTGACCTGGGCAAGTGTTCTTGTATTCCCCATAAATAGGTACTTAAAGTATACTATGAGAAGGTTCAAGGAGTACTTTATCGGGTATAGGTAGTTTGTACAGTCAGCAGTAACTTGACCAGACAGAAAATAGAAAATGATACTATAAAGTGTGTATAAATGCATTAAAGTGTGACTACGCGACTCGACCAAAGAGCATTTAATACCGATGGTGTTACAGTGAAAAACCGAGAAGATTAAAAAGACCTCCATCGTATAGGGCTGTATGGTCAATATACTGTATATCGTGATGATGGGTGTAGATATTGTCTGGAATTTTGCATATTGTGCCACTTAAGCCATGTAAGTGTTGTATTTTCCTGGTATGATCTACTGATACATCACTATTTTTGCAATTTAATTGAAAAAGTAAGAGTAAATTATTCTATAAATATTGATATTGAGCTATTTTGGTCAGAAGTATAACTAATCAGTTTAACAACTTTAATATATCTGCTATTTGAAGCTTGAAGATCTGCTATTTTACACAAAAAAGATCTTGTATGGCTGTCCACGGCCAAATGCATGATGTTAATGTGGCGGCCCATAACATTAAAAGGTTTGAGAACCACTGATGTAAGTCTAACCGGTGATTGTGTCCCCTCCAGTGGCTACCTATGCTCATTACAGCTGCTCTGTATGTCACTGACCATGGTGCTGAACAATCTGTATATGTGAAAGAAAATAAAAGAATCAAAAGTTCTGTAATAATAACAGGCCTGGCCGTTACCTGGTGCACTTACAGTATTTCACCTGCAGAGAGCAGTATTTTTAGGAACAACAGTGTGCACTGCAGTATTGTTATTTCTAAATGTTATAATAGAAAACCTATATACCATCACATAATAACTGTATACATTCAAATGACTTGAGTCTTTTGAGCATGATTTTTAGATAATCTAGACGTGTGTGTGCGTGTGTGCGCGCGCGCGTGCGTGCGTGCGTGCGTCTACTTGTATTACTATACTAGTGAGTTGTGAGTGTCAAATGTTCTCACATATAGCAGAATTTGACAAATATACGTACATTGTGAGGACAATTTTGCTTGTCACTCACAAGGCAAATAAAAAATAAAAAATGCCACAAAATGATCAAGCTGGCTTTCAGCAGCAATTTTTGGCTTTATAGTAATAAAAAAAAGAATGGAATTCAGAAAAGAACTTCATAAGTAAACGTGTGTGTGCGCCCTGAGTAGCACTGAGTAAACTAGCTGTCATGCTCAATGATGCCAAAGTGCAAGTATGCCGCTGAAGGTGTTGCTATGACAACCAGCAGTCCAGCACTGAAGCAGACTCTTCAGGTTGCGGAAATATATTGGTGTATGTGTGTATTTAAATGGGCACCACCTTGCAGCAAAGTACAAAGAGAGCACTGATGCACGCACATTTCACGAGACAGTTTTAGCATTGCACAATACTACTCGAGTGACTGGGTGTCAAATGGAGTTCACGCACTCGTGTGCGGTTGCGAGTGGCGTGGGGGCGTGTGTGGAGGGTCGGGGTCAGGGCCAGGGGAGGCTGAGAGGCTCTGAGCCTGGACGGAGTGTGGGAGGATAACAGCCCTGTTTTGTTCCATCCATGATCGCTGTCTGGTTGAGTGGAGCGGTTGGTTGTTATGAATGTCAAAAGTGCCAACAGGGAAAACCCTTTAGAGGTTCACTCAGGGAAAGTATTTATGTAGTTACATAACACGTGTGTGTGTGTGTGTGTGTGTGTGTGTGTGTGTGTGTGTGTGTGTGTGTGTGTGTGTGTGTGTGTGTGTGTGTGTGTGTGTGTGTGTGTGCGTGCGTGCGTGCGTGCGTGCGTGCGTGCGTGCGTGGCTATGTTATTGATTATATTAATATTTTGGGTGTAACCGTTCTGAAGACACACACAATTGTTGATATGATAACGTTGCATTGCAAACTACCACCGTTAATGTATAGTGGGTGCAGATTTAAGATGCATTTGCGATCTCTGTGGACTGTGTGCTTCAACATGATCGCAAGCTTGCATACAACAAGGTACTGCTTACCGATGACGTATACCGACAGCCTTGTGCTGCCTGGTGGCCCTTCCCATGAGCTGCTACTGTGAGAAGAGAGGCGTTGGGCCTGACCTTCTACCGGTGTGTCCGTCCGCTGTCGGAACAACAGTGGGTGGAAATTGGGCCCATGGGATCAACCACACTATTTGATTGATTGATTGAAATATTTATTAACAGTTTGCAGAATTGCAGTACATTTCAAGCACAACTCAATACAAAGACTGTTAACTGTGAGTGGACGACCCAATAAAGCATTACACTTGTTTACAAGAGGGTCCACCTTGTTCAATTCATCAAAACACACTTCTGTATAGCCAAAGAACAGAACAGGAATTCATCATAAAGGAGGTAAAAAGGGAAAAGAAACATATACAGTGAGGGGGAAAGGGGGTGGGGGGGGGATTCAGATTTTACGGGGGCCAGTTTCGAATTGCAGCCTTGTTTTAAGGGCCTTTGAGGTGCTGTGGTACAAGAGGTGCATGCATAGTCAAATAGTCAAAACCTTGTACGAGGGCTCCTGTTAGGGTCTTTTTGTTGACTATACAGAGAACAATATGACACCGTCAGGTGTACTGGGAAATTGTTTCCTCTGGTGCATGGTCCACCCTGGGACATACCCGTGGACTGGTTGTTGGAGGGGGTTTCGAACTTAGGATGACTACACTACTTGTGCCCATGGAATGCTGGGTGACATGACATATGCTTGTTGTATCGTGACGAGGACATATGCCTTGATTTTGTTGATGTAACTTTGCTGCACCTGAACTATTTATGTCCTTGTATGCAATTTCCTCTGTGTGGACATAAATAAATTGTTAAAATGTGTTTGCTCTAGTTCTCCCTATCCACCTCACTTTGCGCTCTTCACTTCCCATGTGCAATGCAAAGGAAATGTCAACAGTCTGAAGAGCCTGTTCATTGCCCCTCCTCCCTTCATCAACAGAACCCCTCTACACAATAGAATGATGTGTGTTGTGTTCATTTTACTCTGAGAGTGTCCAAACATGTTGTACACTCTCGGGAGTTACAAATGAATACATTAACAATGAGAACCCCCCCCCACACACACACACACACACACACACCCACACACACACACACACACACACACACACACTCGCACACGCACACGCGCACACACACCTCTGGAACACTGTCAGGGATGTGATGTAATCAGTGGGATGTGGATGACTGGCGCAGAGTGGGGTTCGGAAAGAGATCCTGTATTACAGCTAAAAGCGTGGCCAGACCATAAAAGCATCAAAATGATAAATAGTCTGCGTTTTATAGCATCTTCATCCAAAGTGCGTTGTGTGTGATAACTATGCAAGGTAACAGGTAAATGGTGCATTTACACAGCACCTTCATCCAAACACTTACAGCAGAGGAAACCATGCAGAGGAAAGCCTGCTGACAATTATCGCCTTCATCGTCTCTCTCATTCTATCAGAAGGAACGTGTTTGAATTCGCACATCCACTGATGGAGGAGATTTGCCGTCTGACAGGAGATTCCTGCCTCCACACACAGCCATTACACGTGTGAAAAACACCTCACTGGTAGTATGTACAGTACAGTGTGTGCGTGTGTGCGTGTGTACATTCTCTCTCTCGCACACACGCATGCACACACAATGTCTCAATGTCTCTGCATTATGTGAAATTAAAGGAAAGAACATATGATATATGATAAATATACAGATGATTGGAGATAATACAAAATAAATAATCCTTTTCTTAAAACAACATTAAAACAACAACTGGGGGCACGGTGGCACAGTTGGTAGTGCTGTCGCCTCACAGCTAGAAGGTCCTGGGTTCGATTCCTGCTCGGGACGCTGTGGGTGCTGGCGGCGTGTTTCCTCCTCCGCGTCATCAGTGCCCATACCTGAGGCGGGGTTGGTGAAAGGGCCTTTCTGTGTGGAGTTTGCATGTTCTCCCCGTGTCCCCTAGGGTAGGTACCCTCACAAAAAACATGCAGTAATCCTGGTCTCTAAACTGCCTCCCCCTGGCCAGCCAGGGCGCCTGATGGAGGGGAAAGGAACTGGTTGGAATAACGTGTTCCTTCCACGCGCTACGTCCAACCAGGGAAACTCCCCCCTGTCAGGTGTAAAGGAGCAACTTGGACACTCAGGCATGAAGGAAGCATGAGTTCAAGTCCGTTGCTCTCCCCATGTCCCCCATATATGGGGACTAGGTTGGCGGAGGGTGTGTAGAGCCCAGGATCACTTAGATCATTGACACAGGGGTGAAAAATGGGTTACAAAATCGTGGGATAAAAATAAAAAACAAACAAACAACATTATTGGTGTCGTCAAAGTAGCCACCTTTTGTAGATTACAGTACAGCCGAACACTCCTGTGGAATTCTTTCTACACTTATACTACTCTACACTACTCTACAGATATTGTTGGGAAAGTCCTTCCCAGCACTGTTGGAGAAGTTCCCACAATAGAGGGTATGCACATGCATAAAGTGAGTGGCAAATCGAGTGGCAAAGTGAGTTTAACGTTGTTAAACAACGTTTAATGCAATCAGATATAGAACCTTTCTGTATGGATGTACAGTATCCAGGGCTGTCAAGGCCAGAAAGTAGTTTTTGCCACTCAGTAGGCGTTACCGCATTAACTTCCAGGTATATGATGATCATGTCACGTGCATACACTCTATATCAATGCACTGCACTCGTAGGTTGCTTTGCTTTCACTCTGTTGTCCAGCTCATCCCAGAGCCCAGATCAGCAATAGATTCAATTTAAAGCCTTTCTGTCTTGTTCTTATACCGACGTAGCCTGGAGGTATATGTTTTGGATCATTATCTTGCCTAGGAAGAACCCCTGACCAACTACTGTAGGCATATGGACCAGATATTGCATGTGTGGCAGGATGGGCGTGAGTTCCCACACTGTCACGGCCCATCCCCCACCCACTCATCAGTGGCTGATTGATGTCTGTATAAACACAGTGTGTTTCCCTGTTGCCCGTTAGCTGGTTGTCTCTTCTGCTCGTTGTGGCTGCCCCACCATGGTTGGTCAGCTGGTGTGTCCACAGAATACAGCGCTTGGTTTGCACATCGGTGCAGCCTCGGGGCTACACCTGACTCACTCCTGCTGGAGTCCTGCTTGGCGTGCGGTGAAACAACACCACGCCACCCAGTTGTCCTCTTACCTGGCTACCGCTGCAGTGAGCACAACGACTGACTGTGTGTTGGCCTCATTAAAGCCGGGCCAGCACCACACCTGCTGCTTTGCTGGGGTTTACCCTTGGACTAGACAACATGTCTGACGTTCACACTCCCATTTGCAACCGCCGTGTGAGCAACCCGGAGTTCTCTCTTCTGGGTTGCTTGTCGCCTGCGGGCTTGGTCTATTATAAACCTCTATTGGGTTTCATTCATTCAGTTCATTGTCTCCACCAGGCCGAAGGCATGGGGAGAGAGTATGTTTTGCACTCCGTCCGTGTGTCCGTCCTTCCGTCCTTCCGTCCTTCCGTCCGTCTGTGAACAGCTAATCTCCGGCACCGTTAACCCGGTCGATGCCAAACTTTGCACACACACTCCCTGGATGCCAACGATGAACCTCTGCCCCACATTTTCCAGAACGGCCTGTTATAGCGCCACCATGAGGCAGCTTTTCACATTTGTTACCTAAAACTGCACCGATCTGCGTGAAACGTTGCATGCACACTCCCCAGAGGCCGAGGACAAACCTTTGACCTGCATTTTCCGCATCTGCCTTTTATAGCGCCACCAGGAGGCCGACTTTTGTAAAACACATTTTTTGATATTACTCCTCCAGATTCTGTTCAAAAATCTCACAAATCGTTACACAGTATCTCTATGGTCATGTGCTCAAGTTGGATCTGTCCCATATTTCATATTCCATCCTAATTGGTTATAATTGGCTTTCACAGTTTGCAAGATTGCCCCGTTTTGAACAAAAGCCTCAAATCATGAACGCAGCATGCAATTTACGTGAAATCTTTCACACATTTTCTTACTAGGCTGAGGAATATATCCCACCCTTTTCACATTGGCCTGTTATAGCGCCACCAACAGGTTGATTTTTGCAAAACACATTTTTGGAACAAAATGCCTCAAATCATCCAATTGCCATCAAAGGCGTATGAAGAAATGGCAAACGGTACACATGATCTCTGTAGTCATGTGATCAAGACGAGTCTGTTGGATTTCTCAGATTGTACACTGATTGGCTAAGATTGCCTTCCAAAGTTTTCAGGAGTGGCCCGTTTTGTACAAAATGCTGCACATGTCCTGCTCATCCAGAATTCTATCCTTAGAGATGCTATGAGTGATCTGGCTCTGCATTTCCTCAACAAAATGAAGAAAATTGTTGCAAAAACAAATTAAAAAAAACATCCTCCTAAACATTTTGCCAAACATCACACACACTCCTATCCTCCTGGTGGAGACCTGTGCCCGGAAGGGCACTTTTTCTAGTTCCTTATATTATTATATTCATTATTATACTGGAATATATGTATGTATATCGTGTACTATATAGTATATATATGCATTGTATTCTTATTATTGGCCAACAAACCGGCCTGTATTTGTGCGATATCCCTGTCGCTCTATGCACTTTAGTTTATAGTCATCAGCACTTTTAACTTTATGGGATGCCTCTATGTTTTATAGTTCATTATCATGTCATATTGGTTGTGTTTTTTTTATTGCATGATGAATTACTATAGGAAAACAGGTAAACAATATATTTCTCTTCACCTTTCACAATCTCAGATCATCAACTTATGAATTGATATTTACCCAAGGCCCTCACCTGTAACCCCCCGTCCTTCCTCACACTAGCTCTATCTTCTCTTTCACTACATCTCCCTTTCCACTTCTCTCCATCCCTTTTTCCACGCGGTCTCCCCTGGCCAGTGAATCAATAGCTGGGAATTATTGAACTGGACAGAGAGGGTTGAAAAGTACTCTCAATGGGGGCGGGGTTGGTGTGTGTGTGCGTGTGTGTGCGTGTGTGTGTGTGTGTGTGTGTGTGTGTGTGTGTGCGTGCGTGCGTGCGTGCGTGCGTGCGTGCGTGCGTGCGTGCGTGCGTGCGTGCGTGCGTGCGTGCGTGCGTGCGTGCGTGCGTTATATGCACTTTATTTCTGTAAAGTACAGCAGAGAGAGAAAGAGAGACAAACTGAGTCAGGGTGGGAAAACTGTGAAAAGGAAAAGCAATTTGTTGTTCAATCTCTCAGCTCCTCCATTGCGCACGGATCAAAAGAACCATCAACACAGCGCTCTAGAAGAGTGGAGAGATGAGAGAGATGAAAATAGATTCTCTCTCTTGTTCACTCACTCACTCACGCATGCTCACGCACGCACGCACGCACGCACGCACGCACGCACGCACGCACGCACGCACGCACACGCACACGCACACACACACACACACACACACACACACACACACACACGCACACACACACACACACACACACACACACACACACACTGTACTGTACAGAGAGGACACCTGTGTATTGCCTACCACCTGATGGTCTTTGATTCCTGTTGTGCTTTAATCTGGCCGGTGTTGTGTCTACGTTTGAAGAGACAATCCCTGTCACCTTCTCTCATTCCTTTCCTCCTTTCTCTCTCTCTCTCTCTCTCTCTCTCTCGTGTGGGTTCAACACACTTATAAGTCATAGGCCTATAGTGAGTGTACAGAAATATTAACATATGCACACAGCACAGCACACAAACATATACAATCAGATCAGAAATGGCTGCTGCCCGTTATTTGTAAAGACATTTCCACACGTTGTGAGCTTGCAGATTACCTATGTATACTTTCCGTGCACAAAGGTGGTTGAAAAACCTAAGGAAGCAATGATCAGAAAGGAAATTACATTAGATGAGGTTGTTATTATCGGTAGTTTCAAAGAGAAAACCCTGTTTTTATGGTGCATGGTGCTACCATGCTGTACTGCATTTCATATGTTGTATTGTGATGTTTTTTTGCCTGGACCTGCTGGAAGAATAGTCCACTACGCCACTACGGTGTAAATTAATGGGGATCCTTTAATAAACAATACACAATAAACAACCACCAGTATAAACAACATTATTCATTCTCTCGCTCATTCGCTCCTGTTGAACCCAATGGCACGAAACCTCAATAAATACACCAAGCGGTTATTTTGGTCCCTTTTATCTCATTCATCAATTGGAGTCCACTGGCATAAATTTAGGTCTACAAGAATAGATTATCTGCTTTGTATCACGATGGGGAGGGTTGGAACGGCAAGGGATGGGATATATAGTGTGGTCTGTGGGCTGGGCTGCAGGGAGACAATTACAATTTACAATTTAGGCATTTAGCAGACGCTCTTAATCCAGAGCGACTTACATTAGGCAAGAACAAAAGTATGGGAATACATCACATATATAAAATGCATTTATCAAGAAACATGCGTAAGCTAAGAACGTAATTAGAACATATCTATATAATGACACTATACATATTAACTATACATATATACTATACTATGCTATACATATGTACTATGATGTGCTATGACTATACATACAATGCAATTATTGTGCTGTCTACATGACATGCTATAAGTCTGTTTCAAATGCTATCTAAGTCTAGAAAGTGCTATCTAAGGGGGTAGGATAAGTGCTATGGGCCATGATGGAGTCTGAAAAGGTGGGTCTTCAGACTACGGCGGAAGATGGGATGTGATGGGATGAGAGTGAGGGCGAGGCGGGATCGCAAAGTTGATAATGAGCAGAGGGGTGTACACAGACACAGGAGAAAAAGGAATTTAGGCCTATACTTGTTCCCATAGGACAGGTTTTTCCTCAGGATTTCACCCTCTTGCTCCAAAATGTTCTCCTGAATTAAAACACGTTCTTCCTTTCTATATACTCTCTTATCTGCCATGTTGTTGTGTTATTTCACCATCATCTCTTCCTCTTTTTATCTGAAACTCAAACTCAAACTTTGGGGAACTTCTTTCCCCAAACTTATTTTGGTTTTGCCTTCCACTCCTCTCCTCTCCATGTCAGACACCTCTCTGGCCCAATGTGATTCTCTCCATGAGATGAAGGACTGAGGGGTGTATCCTTTGGAACGGCAACAAGCCCCGTCCCATCTCCATCACCATGGAAACTGGGACAGCTTCACAGTATAGCCATGGCGGACAAATGGCATTTCACAGGTGTGTGCGGGTTGGGGAGGCATGGAAATAGAGGAGATGAATAGAGGGGTGTGTATGTGTGTGTGTGTGTGTGTGTGTGTGTGTGTGTGTGTGTGTGTGTGTGTGTGTGTGTGTGTGTGTGTGTGTGTGTGTGTGTGTGTGTGTGTGTGTGTGTGTGTGTGTGTGTGTGTGATTTAAAAAATTGTTTGTACCAGCATCAACTAAGATGTTGAACGAGGCTCTGA
Source organism: Electrona antarctica (assembly GCF_951216825.1). Taxonomy (NCBI): domain Eukaryota; kingdom Metazoa; phylum Chordata; class Actinopteri; order Myctophiformes; family Myctophidae; genus Electrona; species Electrona antarctica. Next base: position 38,891,378 of record NC_136796.1, read on the forward strand.
AACAGCGGTAACTGTGTGAGGTTAGATTATCCACATCATGTGTGCAATTGTGTAATGTTGTGTCTTCCTCTGTAATGTATTTTTGTTTGTCATTGATGTTTTATGTGTGGCTGTAGCTGGGGTGAAAGCCCAAGACAAATTTCCCTTGTGGACAATAAAGTTTACCTTGTGTGTGTGTGTGTGTGTGTGTGTGTGTGTGTGTGTGTGTGTGTGTGTGTGTGTGTGTGTGTGTGTGTGTGTGTGTGTGTGTGTGTGTGTGTGTGTGTGTGTGTGTGTGTGTGTGTGTGTGTGTGTGTGTGTGTGTGTGTGTGTGTGTGCGTGTGCGCGTGCACACATGTACGCAGAGTCGCGCACACATGTACGCACACACACTGTCTCCTACACATAGGGGTCAATGCTCTGTTTGCCTTGTAGCCTTGTAGCCTTGTACTACAGTATCTGCACATATGGCTGCTCACCCCTAGACCAGGATTAAAACTTGCAGTTGCATCAAGGTGTAAAAAAGAAAGAAGAAAATCCTACTGTTCCTTTCCACCCTGCAGCTCCTCCTCCCTTCCTCTCCTCCTCCTCTCTCCTCCCTAACTCATTACCACATGTAATTAGGCATGTGTCACATTGACTTACAGTAGCAACCATTCCTTCTCCACCCTTTTTATTCGCTTTTTTCCTAAGGCTCGTTTTACCATAAGCCCCCCACCCCCTATCCCTTTCTCCCTCCCCCCTCCATCTCCATCTCTCTAATAAGTAAAGCCAGTGAACTGGATTAGTTGTATGAATTGAGGTGATCGTCATGGTTGCCTGCCTGCCCCCTCCTTCCCTTCCCACTTGTTATCCTTCTTTTCTCTCTCCTCCTGTCTTCATTTTTCCCCCTCTTAATGATTAAGAGGCCCACCGCCCGACCGCCGCGTGGGTGGCTCATCCATTGGTCTAAGAGACAGGGTCATTAGCGCCTATACCAGCCTATACGGACAACAACGTCTTCTTGCGCGACAAGAGTCAAAGTTTTTGTGCCCTGGAAAAGTTAATTCTGTATCATTATTCAGGACTGAAGGCTCACTGTCTGGCACTGAGACTCGACTGAGTGGGTAATCTTGTAATAACAGTCACTCCTCCAGATGACCTCTTCAATTTGACAAAGAGTCTAGACCTCCCATTTCACAGGATGTCACGTTCAGCGCATCACTCGTGTTCAATATATTTACAGAATGTTATGGTTCATCAGTGTGGATGCTCACATCATTATCGTTATGAATTCTTCGCGACCCTTATCATGCAGTCTCCACTCTCAGCATTTGTGACAGAGAGAAACATACGCAGTCCTCTGTTAACATGATTTTGCTATAGAGAAATCTCTGTGTTCGTGACTTGAGGTCATTCTAAATTATGACTTGAGGTAATTTTGAACATTCTAAATGATATGGCAAATATTAACTCTTTATGGGTTTTTTTTATGTGACACGACCTTGCAGATCTGCTATTTTCACTATTTTTTTAAAACTGCTGCCTATAATAACCTGCCCACAACTCAGGCTGAAAGTATAGTTAATATTGAGACTTGGAGCGGTTCTAATGTTATATCTACAGTAGCCTACACTAAGGCGTTTTCATTGAAATCCTACTGTAACCTCTGTCCATACCTAAAACACATCACATGACCAATCAGTCACCCACACTGGGCAATGCATGCACATGCTGGGTATATCACGTTTGACACACAGCCATGCCATGACAACAACAAAATCCACGAAACAGTGTACTTGTAGATACATCGCTTATAGTACATTCAAAGATTGAATGACGATCATGTCCATCCGTCCAACTTGGCCCCGAACAAGGTATCTCAAACCAGTACTGGCTATAAGGCACCTTCATTGTCCCAGGAGGATGAGCCCTAGTCATTTTGGTGACTCCTGTGACCTTTCCTCTGGTGACAACCTTAGGCCAAAACCTCCACTTTCACACAAGATATCTCAAATTTGAACGGGTGGATTGCCACAAAATGATTCGTTGCTCCCCGGAGGATGACCGTGAGTGATCCTCTAGTATAGGGGTGGGCAACTTTGACAATGAGAGGGCCACTATATTTCCACACTCACTCCAGAGAGCCACATTGCATACTGTTGTATAGAAAAAATAGCCGATCTCTTGTAGAGCTATTTTTGCTATATTTGAATTGAAATACTGAATAGAATGGAATCCTGAAAAGTATATATATTTTTTAATTTCAAATGCATTTAGTTATAGTTATGTTAACTTAAAGAACTTAAAGGCAAATACAGTACATTGGACACAAAAAAGACAATAGCATTTTAATACTAGTAATTAGCTGAAATCAATAATATATCAATGTTCGGATATTAACCCATTCTGAACGGGGACCCCTTTTGGTGTTTTAACTAAGCATTATGTTATAATGCGGCACAAATCTTTGAATATATATATATTCTTTCGACGTCAGGCCTAAATGGGTTAACCTGCGGGCCGCATTAAGTGATGATGGGGGCCGCACATGTGGCCCCCGGCTGCCAGTCGCCCATGTATCTAGTTCCTCCAATAGGCCACCTCATGCAGTCCTGCATGTGGTGACACATGAATGAGCCATCACGTCGCTGCTCGATTGATCGGCGTAATGAATGGCGGTCCTCCTCAGGCCCACTGTTAATTCTGTGTGTGTGTGTAAACATCAGCTGTGAATGTGATAATTACACGTTAGCACACATTATTTTCTGTCACACTCTAGACTCTGCAGCCTTTCCCTCCCTCCCTCCCTCCCTCGCTCAGTCGCTCATTTCCTGAGAGCACAGTAAAAGAGAAGAGATACAACTAAATCAGAAACCTGAGATGGGATAGAACAGTTGGGGAGCCATGAAAAGGAGTATAGTGGTCGGGACCCAGGTTTGGGTTGCAGTCAGACCAATTTTTATGTTTTTTTTTGTTGCCTCTGCTTGTTTGGTCATCATATCACTGGAGACTGGGTTACATATCAACAATTGTGTGTGTCTTCAGAACGGTTACACCCAAAATATTAATATAATCAATAACGTGCATGCGTGTTTGTCTTTTTGCTATTGTACGCGCGCGCACGCACGCACGCACGCACGCACGCACGCACGCACGCACGCACGCACGCACGCACGCACGCACGCACGCACACACACACACACACACACACACACACACACACACACACACACACACACACACACACACACAGAAAGCGGTGAGGGTTACAGAAGGAGTGATAAGGATTACAGAATACAGCAGCAGTTATGAGTGAGAAATTAATGGTGGGATTGCCAAAAAGAAGAAAGGGGGGCAAGAGAGAGAGAGAGAGAGAGAGAGAGAGAGAGAGAGAGAGGATGGCTAGTCATGCTCTGGCGCTGATGTCTCCCGTGGCAACCCTCTGTTGCCCATGGACACACACATGAATATGCATGAGGGTAAAACAAAACTGGCGGGAGAATGGCAGAGTGAGCCCCGAATGGGGAGAGAGAGAGAGAGAGAGAGAGAGAGAGAGAGAGAGAGAGAGAGAGAGAGAGAGAGAGAGAGAGAGATTAATAGAGAGAGAGAGAGAAAGAGAGAGAGACAGAGAGAGAGAGAGAGAGAGAGAGAGATTAATAGTAGGCCTATATATTAATGTAATTTCAATAAAGCATGTTTCAATTACAGAGGTATGGAAATAGATTAATATTCCATCATTATTACCATTTCTGTTGAGTTATATAGATTGAGAACGAGGGCAAGGGCAGGCATGCAGGCCGACAGGCACAGAAATAGATAGATTTGTCTTTAATTAATTTAGTAGGATTAATCAGTGCTGGCTAATTTCACCCGGCTGATGATCATGTGAACATTTCCCTTTCCTGTCAGAGGAAAGACGGCCACCACAGTCTGAAGTTTTTCTGGGTCTATGTTGGGACAAGTTGGCAACAGACCAACACAAGAGGCCTCTTGACTCCCCCATCAGTCAGAGTGAGTGATGCATACCTTCAATCGAAGGTCGGTCTCTCTCTTCTCTCTCTCTCTCTCTCTCTCTCTCTCTCTCTCTCTCACACGCACACGAACACACACACACACACACACACACACACACACACACACACACACACACACACACACACACACACACACACACACACACACACACACACACACTGTGACAGTGACATGCTATCACAGTGACAGGCCTATACACTGAAATGAAAACACATGCTGCAAAAAGACAGTATTATTGTGTTAAAGGTCAAGTCACTCTCTGGGACTGGTCCTGTATGACCTTGTCTAAGTGACCCCCCCACCCACCCCACACACACACACACACACACACACACACACACACACACACACACACACACAATTCAATTTTCAATTCAAAGGGCTTTATTGGCATGAGAAAACATACGTTTACATTGCCAAAGCAGAAAGCACAATACACACAATACACACACGCACGCAAGCGCTGCGCACGCATGCACGCACACACACACACACACACGCGCGCTCGCTCACTGTGTCTCTTTATAGTCACTCACAGTAAAATAACCATATAGTGTCTGACTGTTCAACTCTGTACCAATTATGTAACCAACCCTTACGGGTCCATTTGGTTACATAATTGGTACCTTCTCAGAGAGACAGTTATACAAACGATCAGTTCACTCTCACTGACTATCCACATGTGTGAAGAAGTCAAGAGGAGATTATACAGTCCCAGCCCGGCTCCACTCCCATGGCATCTTCTTCAGCTTGTATGATGCGACAGACACATGCGACAAAAATGACTGTATACCAGCCCCTCTGTCACCGTCGGCAGGGGTTACAAAGGACGCGCTGCAGCCAGGCACGAGCGAAGCGCGCGCCGCGGTGCTGCCTGCTGCTGCTGAGGAGAGTGAGCGGCGGCGAGAGCTTTGATTGACGTGGCGGAGCGTCCAATTAGGCGAGGGTGATGTTCCGAGAATTGCCTATAAATCCCGTCGCAGCCAATCGGCGGACGCGTTGGGGCGGTCTTTATGCAAATGTGTTGGCGAAGAGGGACAGCAGCGGTTCATTCGTTTTTCAGCGAGAGTGTGAAAGGAAGGAGGCGCGCAGCAATAACTTCTGTTCGAGGGTTTATTGTAGGTACATGAGTGCCGTTTGTTTGGCCAAACTTTGCGCCGAGAAGATCTCCGAGGAAGAAGCGCACCTGTCTTTTGCAGCACAAAGGATCTAACTTTTCCTCCAGGACATTTCAGGGTAAGTAAGGAGCGACTTGTTTTCATACCAACTCATAGAGTGTAGGCTATTGGGGACTATATGTGTAATGTGCACTAGGCTCAATGCTGTTAATGAGTATACCTGTCAAACAATGTTAGACACCATTTTTTTCCTTTTTCCATTCGCAATGGAATGGAAACAAGATTGCAAGGGGACAGAGGTTAGAAATAGGCTACATAGGTCTAGAATAGAAAGATCAACATGAGCTACTTCTCTCATCCATATTGATTAAACAACAATATAGGCTAGACCTTCGCACAGGTGCTATAGCAACAGGCGAATGTATTTTTGGTGACTTTCGTATAGGCGCGCTCTTTCTTGCTCTATGTCGGCATAGATGTCTGATTATCCATGCAAGGCCTATAGCTATTAGATATTTATAAGTGCCACAGGTGCGATGTAACGTTGGTTTTAGACTATGTGAGTCTGACCATGGAGTTATGGGTATGACAGGCTGACCGTACGCGTGCGTAAACATAGGCCTACGTTTTGGATCAATGAGGATCGTGCATGGCGCTCCTGAGGACGGTGCGGAGAAACGTCGGCATGGA
>NC_136796.1:38902181-39014681 GCF_951216825.1 Electrona antarctica
GTTAAACTCACTTTGCCAGTGGATTTGTCACTCACTTTATGCATGCACATACCCTCTATAAAAACAACAACTTTAAATCCATCCATGTAGGCTACAGGTCCTTTGTCTGGAAAGCTCTTCATCTGTATTACGACATTTTCAACATCTTTTGAACTTGAATTATTATCATCATTATCACAATTATATTTAGCCTCTATGGTTCATGTTAATTGTGACATTTAAAAATGGACCCATCTGTATTTGGGGTTGGCATAGAAAATATTGAGAACCCCTGCTGTGGTAGCCTGGCTAATAAGCCAGACTCAAATCACACTGTCAGGCAATTTTCTTTTGCCAACGGCTGATTCGGTCTGGCTTATTAGCCAGGCTACTGCTGTGGTTCCCCTGTACTTCATACACTGGTATACTTACAATATAATACAACTTCCTGCTTCCTTTTTTATTTTTATTTTTAGCCCATGATTTTGCAACCCACTTTTTCACCCAGTGTCAATTATCCAATGTAATCCTGGGCGCTACACTTCCTCTGCCAACCTGGGCAGAGCAACGGACTGACCTCATGCTTCCTTCTATGCATGAGCAGTCCAAGCCACTTCTTTTCACCTGACAGGGGGGAGTTTTCCTGGCTGGATGTATAGCGCATGGAAGGAACACGTTATTCCAACCAGTTCCTTTCCCCATCCATCAGGCGCCCCATCTGGCCAGGGGGAGGCAGTCTAGAGACAAGGATTACTGCATGTTTTTGGTGAGGGTACCTACCTACCCTAGGGGAAACGGGAGAACATGCAAACTCCACACAGAAAGGCCCTCTTGCCAAGCCCACTCAGGGTATGGGCACTGATGACGTGCAGGAGAGGACACGCCCACAGTGCCCACAGCGTCCACTTCTTCCTGCTTCCTAACCTCGGTCAGTGTTTAACACTTAACATGCGGAAGGACATTTTCACATATTACAGTCCAATGTTCAGGTTCCCTGCTTCGCTCATGCTGCACAAGTAAGTCGGACAGTAAACAGATTTATAGCTACAGTACTGTATATAGTTGTGTTTGGGGGGTGTGTGTGTGCATGCATGCGTGCGCGTGTGCGTGCGTGCGTGCGTGCGTGCGTGCGTACATTTGTGCTGCATAGAGCCAAACAGACATTTCGGTCACGATCACTGAATCGTAATTCAACATTCGAATATTAGGCAAGAGGGGAATACGAGTTCCCATTAACTCGGGTAATACTTCTGAAACTCTAAACCAAAAGTTATTGACATCTGCACTCATCATGTGCATAATATGTTCCCAGTTTGTTATTGTTGCATAGTGTGCAAATGGGTGTCGTACGGAGCCGGAGTTGGAAACGTTTCCTTGGAGTCAAATCAAATCTATAGGTGAATTTAAAATTCAACATTTGATATCATTTCGTGATGAGAGGGAAATATTTTCCCAGACTCTTTTCCAATTGACCGGCTGCTGGCAATTCTTTAACACTAGCATGTCTGAAATAAATTCTCTACTACTATGACGGCTAACGGTCAGGATGACCGTGTTTTTCGTGCGATTTGATTGGCCATTCTCTCCCCCACTCGTCTAATGATCTTCACACCTCCCTGCACCCGTTGACGGCTTGCCATTGTCTTCTAAATGTTACATTCCAACTAATTTAAGGCAGCAGTTTCAACTGACAGGACAACTCAAGTTATTTTTTTCTTTTTCATTTCAGTTTACCAAACTATAATTATAGTGACGATGTGAGCGCTATATTGAATACCCTTGCGCAGCAAACACTGTCCGACTTTGTATTGAGACAATAAAATAGGCTACCACACGTTATTGTAACAGCCAGAGCCAGGCACATTGCTCAGAGTCAGACGAAATACGACATTAGAGTTATATATTGTCATTTTTATATAGAGGGGAAACATTATAGGGAGGGAGGTCTATCGCGTTGGAATGATTCATGTCATTGATGTCATTTTTACACTGTTCGTTTAGCGTGCCCTCCGAAAAATAAAGTCACAATGTCTGGGCCACTTCACCCCTTTTGCAACCAGATCTTATTTTAATGATGTTTGGGAGACAAGAAACACTTTCCTGGGTGTTTTATGTGGGTAATTTGTGTTTTTAGATATTTTAGTATTTCAAAGTGCCATAATGCTTTGCTTCACTCACCCCACCTTGTGGAGAGGGAGAGGGCTGTCTTACTAAGACAGTGTAGTAGTTCATGGACTGATGTAGTCCAGGATAAGGAAGTGAGACCAGTGTCCATGACATCACTGGCATCACTTTGAAATACTAAAATATCTAAAAACACGTATTACACACATAAAACCCCCTAGGTAAGTGTTTCTTGTCTCCCAAAAATCCTTAAAATAACTATTCAAAAATGTTTTTTTTTTAAAGAAAAGAAGTTAAGGGATAATGGGTTTAGTGGGTGAACAGGTGGGTGAACAGAGTGGGTGAACAGGTCGAGCATTTCTCCATGGCCAATGTGTGACGTTCAACCTAGCCATATTTTTGGGCACAAATAGTTGGGTAAATAAATAATACAAAAAAGTTTTTCCAAATTGATTAAGAAATGTTGCACCTTTTGCCAAACTATCTCTTAACACATCGGTAACAGTGGGACAGGAATCCAAAATCGGTATAGGCTATCAGAATCAGACCCAAAAATATGGCATCGGTTGGTCTTTATTAATTTGTGCATTTAATGGACGGTATGCTGTCAAATTATCCCAGAGAGAAACAATGCTGCAGACACATTACAGCATCCCCAAGACATGAGGCACAGGATGGCGGTAATGAATGCTGAAATTAATAAATGATGTTTTGGAGATATGGGGCGCTAAAGGTTAGCATTGTTCATGCACAGAGGGGCTGAGTCATAGACACACACATTCTACTGTGTGGACACGGACACACACACGCTCGCACGCACGCACGCACGCACGCACGCACGCACGCACGCACGCACGCACGCACGCACGCACGCACGCACGCACGCACGCACGCACGCACGCACGCACGCACGCACGCACGCACGCACGCACGCACGCACGCACGCACGCACGCACACACACACACACACACACACACACACACACACACACACACACACACACACACACACACACACACACACACACACACACACACACACACACACACACACACACACACACACACACGTCTGTAGTACTATACATGTGAGGGCATCAACATTTAAGGACAGTGATTTTATGAATGACATTTTTGGTTTGATTGATTGATTGATTGATTGATTTTTGAAATTCACAGTACAGAATGGGTACATTTCAAACGAAAGCACAAGTCAATACAAAAACTGTTACGAGGATGGAACCAGAAAAGTACTAAGACTTGTTTACATCAGGGTCCTCCATTTTCAATTAATCAGAAATACATATACTGTACATACATGCACACAAGTACACACACACACACACACACACACACACACACACACACACACACACACACACACACACACACACACACACACACACACACACACACACCGCCTGACGGCAACAGCCCCATGGCCATTTGACAAGGTGCTGGGCAACGGTTGTCAGGGTGACTGTCTCCTCTTGACGGAGTGGGTGAGCTGCGGGGAGCAGCAGTCCAGTAGAGGAGTGGGTGAGCTGCGGGGAGCGGCAGTCCAGTAGAGGAGTGGGTGAGCTGCGGGGAGCAGCAGTCCAGTAGAGGAGTGGGTGAGCTGCGGGGAGCGGCAGTCCAGTAGAGGAGTGGGTGAGCTGCGGGGAGCGGCAGTCCAGTAGAGGAGTGGGTGAGCTGCGGGGAGCAGCAGTCCAGTAGAGGAGTGGGTGAGCTGCGGGGAGCGGCAGTCCAGTAGAGGAGTGGGTGAGCTGCGGGGAGCAGCAGTCCAGTAGAGGAGTGGGTGAGCTGCGGGGAGCGGCAGTCCAGTAGAGGAGTGGGTGAGCTGCGGGGAGCGGCAGTCCAGTAGAGGAGTGGGTGAGCTGCGGGGAGCAGCAGTCCAGTAGAGGAGTGGGTGAGCTGCGGGGAGCGGCAGTCCAGTAGAGGAGTGGGTGAGCTGCGGGGAGCAGCAGTCCAGTAGAGGAGTGGGTGAGCTGCGGGGAGCGGCAGTCCAGTAGAGGAGTGGGTGAGCTGCGGGGAGCGGCAGTCCAGTAGAGGAGTGGGTGAGCTGCGGGGAGCAGCAGTCCAGTAGAGGAGTGGGTGAGCTGCGGGGAGCGGCAGTCCAGTAGAGGAGTGGGTGAGCTGCGGGGAGCAGCAGTCCAGTAGAGGAGTGGGTGAGCTGCGGGGAGCGGCAGTCCAGTAGAGGAGTGGGTGAGCTGCGGGGAGCGGCAGTCCAGTAGAGGAGTGGGTGAGCTGCGGGGAGCGGCAGTCCAGTAGAGGAGTGGGTGAGCTGCGGGGAGCAGCAGTCCAGTAGAGGAGTGGGTGAGCTGCGGGGAGCAGCAGTCCACTAAATGATCTTTCATCCATACCTCAATAACTGCTCTGCATACATGCATCTCTGTATTGTTCATCTCAACCTGGACCAGGGACCACTTGAAAAGTGTTGGTGGCCCACCCATCTGACCACTTGACCCGTGTTAAGCGTGTACATTTGCTCAGGTATTAAGGTACTTTACTTTACTTGAGTATTTAAATTCCTTGATACTTCTACTTCTACTGGGAACTGTACTTTTAATCCACTACATTTGACAGCTTTAGTTCGTAGTAATCTTGAATCTGCATAATGAGTACAACTTTTGTACTTTGATATAAGCAAGATTTTAAATGCAGGACCTTTAGCCTACTCGTAGCTTAGTAGTTTTATCCTATGGTATTGTGGGTAGGCCTGCTTACTCAAGTCCAAAACCTCTCTCTGTCTGTCTGTAGTAGTGAGTATATAGTGAGAATAGTGAGTATAGTGAACATAGTGAGTAAGGACATTAGGGGGTTCGAACAATCACTTGTTATGGTTGGCACTCGAATCTTAATTAATGGGCTCGAACCCTTCTTTCTTTTTTTTCTTTTTTTACTCGAAAATATATCCAGGCTATCAGTGCGATATGCATAATAAGAACACTATGTTCATGTTGTGTTTACACTAATTTGAAAGTCCTGCATGACAGCAGGAGAGGAGACAAACACTCCAATGGACTGGACTGCACGCAATCACGCACGTACACACTACACTCAATAATTATGAAAAGTGTAGGAGAGGAGGGGGGAAGGGGACGGAGGAGCCAAAAAAAGAGATGGATTACCTTCACGAGTCACGACAAGTGTGGTGGAACTTTGAAAGGCAAATTGTGACCGCTACCCAAAACTTGTAGGGGCAGCAAAACACTGTCTTTGTATCCCCGCCACTTCCACACCATCAGAACGCATATTCTCCACCGCAGGATTACGGGATATATATTGTTAATAAGAGAAGGAGAAGCCTTCTCTTATTCCCGAGAATGTGAATGCAGTGGCACACAATGTGAAGATAGTGTAGGGCTGTAGGCAATAAGCAATTAGGCCTGCCTGCTGGAGAGGGGAGGGCCGACTCGAGCGAATCTGTTTCATTTTTTGGTTGAGTTAACCTTGAGTCAAGGCTCAAGATTGACGAGACAAGCTCGTTTTTATCTCTTTAAAATGTTACAATCAGGGGTGCCGTCAGGCGCTCAAAAATTCGGGGACAGAAAGTTAGAATGATATGAAACATTGGATTGCATGTATGCATGCATGCAATTAAATCGCATGTTTTCAGCTCAAGTAATCCATGATCAGTGATCACTCACACTCACACCATTGTTGTTTAGTCCACGGAGGTTTGATGCGTTTTGTGAGTGCGTGGTCTCAGCTTTCACTATTTTAGGGGAATTAATATATCCTAATGGGGGCGACATTGCATACTATGCAATGTCACCGCCCATAGGATCTTTTAATTAATTGCAGCTTGGTTAAAATCACTCAGAGGACATTCGGAGCTCGAAGGTTATTTTTTAATTTAATTAGAAACGAATGGTTCGGACGTTCGCTCGAAAATCCCTGCTGATGTTCGAATCCTAAAAACAGGGCTAGGGTACAGCCTTAATAGTGAGCATAGCGTGCATAGTGAGTATATAGTGAGTATAGTGAGTATATAGTGAGTATATAGTGAGTATAAAGTGAGTATAGTGAGTATATAGTGAGTATAAAGTGAGTATAGTGAGTATATAGTGAGTATAGTGAGTATATAGTGAGTATATAGTGAGTATAAAGTGAGTATAGTGAGTATATAGTGAGTATAGTGAGTATATAGTGAGCATAGTGAGTATATAGTGAGCATAGTGAGTATATAGTGAGCATAGTGAGTATATAGTGAGTATAGTGAGCATAGTGAGTATATAGTAAGCATAGTGAGCATATAGTGAGTATATAGTGAGTATAAAGTGAGTATAGTGAGTATATAGTGAGTATATAGTGAGTATAGTGAGTATATAGTGAGCATAGTGAGTATATAGTGAGTATAGTGAGTATATAGTGAGCATAGTGAGTATATAGTGAGTATAGTGAGTATATAGTGAGCATAGTGAGTATATAGTAAGCATAGTGAGCATATAGTGAGTATAGTGAGTATATTATAGTATAGTGTGTAAATTTGAAAGTAGATCAAAGTAGTAGGAAATGACAATCAGATGACAGCTTCCTGTGCAGAACTTTTACCAGGCACAATTACAGACTGTAGCAGTCGCAGATTGTGGATGAGTTGCCATGCCTTGAGAGACTAATATGCTTCATGACACCATCACCTTCATGGCAGCACATTGCTAACACCTGCCAACAGATATCCTCAAACACGTTTTTTGCTGTCAAGCTAGTGTTGGGCAAACGTTATTTAACTCAAGTCATCATAAGAGAGTAAAATGGACCTGTGTGGGGGTCTAATTTCACACTCAGTGAGAGTCAAACGAACACTCAGGATTTTGCTGCCACCCTCCCTCCCCCTGTCTGAGTCATCCACGCATTAACAACTCAGACCACGCTTCCTTGTTTGCCATTTGCTTTCGACAGCCGTGAAGAACAAGGAATTCGGTACAGTTCAGAGTGAACGAGACACACGTCTTCTCTCCACTCTGAGACTGACACTCTGATATTTCTCCTCGGCCTTCTTATCTGCCTCACAGATCACATTTGCATCTTCATCCTCCTTTCTCCACACTGTCTGGTCTGTCTGTCTGTCTGGTCACTCAGAAGTGTGAATAGGCATCGTAGACAGAGTACATCCTTTCTCTCAGCCTTATCATTTTTCTACACCCAGCGATATAATATCTCCTTTTGTCACATTAGAATTATTAGCTTCTGCTGGGCAGACTCTATCTTCTCTCTGTGTGTATACCGTATAGTATACTATAGGCTATAATCTAATCTGTTCTGGTTGTCCCTGGATGAGGCTGTGTTTATGTGTGTGTGTGTGTGTGTGTGTGTGTGTGTGTGTGTGTGTGTGTGTGTGTGTGTGTGTGTGTGTGTGCGTGTGCGTGTGCGTGCGCGCATGTGCATGTGTGTGTGTTTGCGCGTGCGTGTGTACACACGTGCGTGTGTACTGTATGTGTGTGTGTGTTGAGCCTCTGGTACGCATTTGACGTGTACAGTCCGGACAAAGGTATCACCATCCCTCCCTGGAAACACCACGTTGCACGGCCAGTCGGCCCATTTAGTGTCACCGGGAGGTCGCACAGACTACAGTATGTCCATGGGAAACTACAGTATGTCCATGGGAACCTACAGCATGCAGAGCATAAAGCTATTCATACGAGCGCCAGTGGGTATATGGGTTTGACCACTTTGCTATTAGAGCAGATCTATTTTAAACGTATTACTTACTTACAAATATATATAGGCCTAAATTGAAGGGAGTAGGGGCTATTAGAGCAGATCTATTTTAAACATATTACTTACAAATATATATATAGGCCTATATTGTATTTGTAGGGAGTAGGGGCATATTAGAGCAGATCTAAGTATTTGTCATGAGGGATTTGAGTAGACGAATTCGATTTTCTTGATTATTCTATTAGATTACCTTTTTGGATTAACGGAATAATCGAGAAGCGAAACAGTTCCACTCCCCTAAATTTGAACCAGTTACCTTCTAAAAAAATACTTCTCTTTTACATATCAGCCTGTGTCATGATGTCATGTGCGATGACATTATACCTGTAAACACAAAGAATACCAGTGTCAGTGCAGGGAGATCTTGGAACACGGCCTCTCTGCACGAGAGACCGGAACTTCCACCCCCGGGCCCCAAATAAAAGGCACTCCCTACTTGCCATGGTGGGAGATATTGCACCTATGAGCTTCAGGCAGTACTACTTGTCAACCAGTAGTTGACTTACCTGACACTTAGATTGTGTTAACATGCAAGGTCCTTTCAGATTGACTGACGCGCCTAGTAATTCATTTTCAATTTGGACAATGCAGAGAAGTTGAGGGTGCGTTTTTTCGTGTCGGCGCGGCCCGTGAAATTGTCACGTGCATGCTCATTTCATGCACACGCCCGTGGCTGACTAGACCTGGATTGTGTGTTGAGCGTTTTTTTCTTTTACGCTGTGCGTCCCATCCAGGCGACAAAAGGACCTTTAATGTAAAGGACCTTTAATGTATACGCTTATAGGATCCATACGGGACGGGTCCAGTTGCTTATACATTTGTACAATGTCAAAGTACACACACACACAATGTCAAAGTACCCCCCCCCCCCCCCCCCCCAATGTCCAAGGTGTGTGACGGAATGGTGTGGAGGCAAGTTAATCTCATGTCTATAATCATTTTCTCTCTCAGAGGGAAACCAGATAGAGAAAGAAGTTCTCTAGAGTCTAGACAGAGGAACCTCCTCAAGGGCAGCACTCTGCCCTTGTGAGAGCTTCCACTCTGGGAGGCGAATTATGGCACTTTTCCTCCCCGCAATATTTCCCACCACAGAGGAAAGCTGGCCAGTGCTGTCCTCCTGGAATGTGATGCATAACTAGGGGGCGAAGCAGTTCTGTGTGCGTCACAGAACGGGGCGTCGCCAATTGTGTGTGATTATCGGGGAGGAAAAGCGACGGTCGCCTCTGGGAGAGAGAGAGCTGAGGGGAGTTTCCTGGTAAACAGCATCACACCCAGGGGACATTCTAATTGGCCCTGTGCGGCTGTGGGCGCTGCTCATTTCCCCTTGTTTTCAGGATGCAGTTCCCAGTAGGCATGCCAGCCATTTTTGTCTTCAGGAATTATCATGCTACATAATTGGATCGGTTACACAAGAAACAAACATACACCTGGGGTTTTGTGTTTTTCTTTCTTTTTCTTTTTTTATAACCATGTGTGTGGCCTATGACAAGGGAGGGCCAGGGAGTTATTACACTTTGTGCATCATGTAGTACCTGTACCTCTAGAGCACCTATTACCTCTATGTCAACCTGACCACAGGAGATACATTTCTCAATAGGAGTGCAGGGAGACCACCTCAAACCGCTGGAGTTGTGTCACTTATTATATTGTATACACATACGCCGCCATACGCTACCGTAAGAATGACATTTTATTCACACAAAAAGTTATGTATTGCAGCTTTATGCTTTCTCTCAAGATCGTTCGACACAAGACGGAAGTCAGACTCGAAGCCGAGTCCTCGCGCTCACAAGGAGCATATGGTGTGTGCACTAACATGGGCGTGAGCCACAAACAAGGCGCCCAAAGGATTGTGCGGTGTTGTGTCCATGTGTGTTTGCATCTGCTGTGTATACACATGTGTTCTCGGAGTCAGTGATTTACAGAGACACCCGAGTGGATACCGGGGCTGTCAATCATTTTTAGAGGAAGTTAAACCGTCACTCTAAAACCATCTGGAATGTCACCGTGTGAGGAAGAGACCCTAGAGAACGAGGAGAGAGAGACAGAGAGAGACAGAGAGAGAGAGACAGATACACGGAGAGAGGGGGAGAGGGGGGGGGGAGAGGGAGAGAGCTAGATGGAGCTACTACACAGTCCGGTTCAGTGCTGTTCCCCTCCAAAGTGACCTTCTGTCTCGCTCGGGATAATGGCGCTGCAGGCATTGCAGCCACGACACTGCGACCCCTTAATGTGTTGCATCTCACACTCCTGTCTCCGTCCAATCTCCCCCAACAGTTAACCCTGCAAAATCCTGTTACCGTATATGTACACTGTCAAAATCACACTTGTGTGAACTGTGAAGTGAGGGGGCGCTCTCTTATCATCATCATACGTCGTCACCATCATCATCTCATTCTCAACCAATGGCACATCTCCCAACCAATCACGCCGGCCCAATCACGATTTGCGTCCTCACTCTCGTCTTCAATGTTTGTGTTTACACAGCTTTGTCTTCAATGTTTGTGTTTACACAAACACTCAAAGCTGAACATAGGAGGGGTTAGCGCCAATCAAAAATAGAGAGTTAATGTAACAAGACAGGGTCTAAAGACCCCGTGGCTTCATTTGGATCTCAGACTTTCTTGTGGCCAGCCTGTGACATCGGTCATCTATTATTACCATCATCTATAACGTATGATTTCCGACAAAGGTTTCAACCCGATCCGAGCCACAAATTAAAGTTTAAAATGCTTAGTCATAGATATGTCATAGATCAGTGGTTTTCAACCTTTTTTCATATCAAGGCCCATTATTTATTCGGCAATTGATTCACAGACAACTGATGACATTTAGCTTACTCAGACACAGCACTAACTGATGACATTTAGCTTACTCAGGCTGCGTACACACCTAAAGAACAAATGTTCGTTCCGTGTGCGATGCCTGATTGCTATTTGATTGCTGCTCCAATTCATTTTCAATGGGAGTCACGTCGTTTGATCGGACAAACCTGTCCGATGTGGGGGCGGAGGGCACAACAAACACATCGGACACCTTGTAGTCAAAACAGCCAACGAACAGGGTGGGACTTCAGATCGGACAGAAGGGTGGTTTTTAACCGCCAACTAATAGGAGAGAACTTCCGTTCTTGACAGCACTGGGTGGGGTTTAGGCTGTAGTCTTCTGAGTTACGTGACACAGACTATTATATCGCTTGTTTGTATGTCTTCTTTTGGCTACGGCCGTGCGTAACTTGGAGAGTCCAAGTTGCGCATGGCTGTCTCCAGTGAGTGAGTCAAGTCTGGTACTAAGTTCTATTCTATATACAGAAATACAGGACGATAGCCAAAATAGCCGTCGGGCCTCGGCAGTTGTGAGGCTGCATTAATAATTAGTTCTAAAAGCATGTCTTTTTTACGGGGATCACTATTGATTTTTATAGTAGACGCATATATGTCTATGAGTAGCCTAGAGTAGAAATGTAATGGCAGCGTACGAGGTTCACATGCGCAAATATAACAGATGTACAAGTTATCGACACGAATGGTACTTACGGTATGGTACACGATGTAAGCTTGTAGATCTGTTTATTTTAAGCATGCGCCACCGCCACCACGCAAAGTTATGACGCGCGCACATGTGGGGGGAGAGACCCGATATATTTTATAGCTCTATGGGAGAGACGCAGACAGAAAAATATTTAAAATCATCCTGTCTCGCTCTAGCGCACGGCCGCACGCATAAAGAGCCAATGGAGCAAATGTTAAATAAGCTACACAGGTGGTCCTAAATGATTAATTGATTACATCACTATAGCAAAAGACGTGATATAGGTCAACTGCAGCAGCGGAGCTGTTCTGACTTGAAGCTTAACTGACCAGCACGGCTTCAAGTTTAAACCATAAGATGACATGGAAATGCCCGTCGATTTGATGCGCAGAAATAACATAGGCCTATATCGAATCAGGTTAAGGTGCACACATGGAAGAAAAGTCCTTTTTTATCGGGATTCGGGGATACTTTGTTGTAGGCTATACGTCTCCGGTGAATTGTATGCACCAGCAGCAAGCGCATTATTGTTCAAACACCTGCTCCTCTGTTCATCTGTTGTCTTATTTGGCTAATAAAATAATTATTAAGAATTAATGCAATTTCAAGTTGTTGCTGCAATCATGATTCATGTTGCTGTTCTCTTCTCTCTGTGACTGAAGGTTGCGCCAAAAAAATGTAGACAGTGATTTCCCGCACCCCCTCATGTTATTTTTCCCTCCGTCGTAAAATGACCTCTTTTCTTTTTTTCACTATTTGGTTCGCTTAACATGTCCACGTGTCATTTGTTTACATATTTGGTACGCTTTACAAAGTCCAGTGTGAACACCAAACGGACCAAAATCAAAATGCAAATATTTGGTCCTTGGTCCTTGATCCGGACCTTCTAAAGTGGACTTTGAGTGTGAAAAACGGCCTCGACAAACTACCGCTAGCTGCTGCTCCAGTCAAGAAAACTACACTGAACATATGTGCATCTATTTCCGCGTGTCGTAGCACCGCCCAAATCGCGCAAAGCATTGTGGGACATGGAGGCATCAAATCATAAAAATGTAATCAGTGGTCGGTCGGACAGATCTGTGTGTCCGAAAGGTGTGTACGAAGCCTCAGACACAGCACTAACTGATGACATTTAGCTTACTCAGACCCAGCACTAACTGATGACATTTAGCTTACTCAGACACAGCACTAACTGATGACATTTAGCTTACTCAGACCCAGCACTAACTGATGACATTTAGCTTACTCAGACCCAGCACTAACTGATGACATTTAGCTTACTCAGACACAGCACTAACTGATGACATTTAGCTTACTCAGACCCAGCACTAACTGATGACATTTAGCTTACTCAGACACAGCACTAACTGATGACATTTAGCTTACTCAGACCCAGCACTAACTGATGACATTTAGCTTACTCAGACACAGCACTAACTGATGACATTTAGCTTACTCAGACACAGCACTAACTGATGACATTTAGCTTACTCAGACCCAGCACTAACTGATGGCATTTAGCTTACTCAGACACAGCACTAACTGATGACATTTAGCTTACTCAGACCCAGCACTAACTGATGGCATTTAGCTTACTCAGACCCAGCACTAACTGATGGCATTTAGCTTACTCAGACCCAGCACTAACTGATGGCATTTAGCTTACTCAGACCCAGCACTAACTGATGACATTTAGCTTACTCAGACCCAGCACTAACTGATGACATTTAGCTTACTCAGACCCAGCACTAACCAATATGTTGTTATCGTTGACACACAATTCCATGCTGTTGGCAAACACTGATCAAAATAACAATTATTCTACATTCTCTAATTGTGTAGACGTCTTGTAAATTAAGTAATGCAGATGTTTAACAATATTGTTTAATAGTGTAGTGTAAAATGGACCCGTAGGGGTCCATTTGGTTTCATTTTATACTCTCAAGAGTTAAAGATCTATAAGGTTCCATTTGGTTACCAACTCTCATTTGGTCATTTAGCTGGGGACCACCTGGAAGCCAGTCTCAAGGACCACTGGTGGTCCCCGCCGGACCACTGGTTGAAAACCACTGTCATATATGACAGACTTACATACAGTCTGAGATACACATTGGAGTCACACTGTTCCCATGTGAATCCACAATGTTGTTTTTATTAATAAAACAATCTGTATAGTAGAGTATGTTGCAATATTACTAACACAACTGTGGTGGTTTTAGTTGGTCTCCCTGCTCTTCTATTGAAACATTTGTATTGTTGTCGCCAAGTGAATATTGCATGGAGATCAAAAGTGCAATGGTTTTCTGTACTGTAGAAATGTCAGTGCTTGTGTGAGGGACCGGGTTAGAATCCCAGGTGGGAGATTGCAGCTTTAAATATAAAAAACATAATATATAATTTAAAACACATGTGGGTGGGGACAGAGGTACTTCTTGGTTTCCTGTGCACAAGTCATTTAGTGCTGAT
Organism: Electrona antarctica; assembly: GCF_951216825.1. Classification (NCBI taxonomy): domain Eukaryota; kingdom Metazoa; phylum Chordata; class Actinopteri; order Myctophiformes; family Myctophidae; genus Electrona; species Electrona antarctica. Next base: position 38,916,006 of record NC_136796.1, read on the forward strand.
TGGTTAGACTGGTTCAGACAAACTGGGAGAAAATGTACGTTGCACAGCAGAGTGTGTATCTTCAAAACTATGCCATAGATAGACTTCTAAACTGTGTTAGGTACTCATAGGCAATCTGAGCTATGTCTTGAAGAGGAGGGGTTGGAGGGGTTCATGGTTATATGGTTAGCCTCCTACAGAGCCACGGTGTAAAATTGACCATTACGCGTCCTTCGTTCCCTCCGACTTGTCAGGGCTTAATAAACCTGAAATACTATAGTGCCATGCTGATATGAAGTCTAGACTACTAGATGACTCACCGGTCATAAAACGTAGGACTTGGAAGCCATTTACAGCCCATTATAAGCCATCGCTTTCCCGCATAATCTATATCCATATACATTAAGAGAGGGGGATTTGTGCCAGGCTGGCTCGGTTGAGTCAAGTGGCGTCCGCGGTGTAAGAGAGTGCTAAAGCTGTTTTTTGCCACGGTTCATGTGAGTCGGACGTGGCGCCACGGACTGAGGCCGCAGAGCGCAGAGGGACGCTGTGGCCCCTGGGCAGTGGTGTGGTGTCACAGACTGAGGCCGCAGAGCGCAGAGGGACGCTGTGGCCCCTGGGCAGTGGTGTGGTGTAAAGTGCATTTACTTAAAGGGGCATTCCACTCATTTTCTTTTTTTTTAAAGATATTTTTTTTGCGGCTTACGCCTTTTATTGTTTTTTTTTGAAGGGACAGACAGTAGGCTGACAGGAAACGGGAGAGAGATGGGGGAAGACATGCAGTAAAGGCCGTGTCGGGCTCGGGAGTCGAACCCGCGGCACACTGCGACTGGATTACCAGTCGGGTGCCCAGACGGTTACGCCACCGCCTGGGCCATTCCACTCATTTTCAACATTTTACTATGTCATTAATATACCTTAGAGCTGTGGAAATAATAAAAAAAAGTTCCCCCATTCTGTGTTTCCTAGAACTAGAGGTCTGAAAAAAACCATTAACATGGTGAAACACATCTTGATGATGTCATCAAGATGTGTTTCACCATGTTAATGATTTTTTTCATAATTACAGTTCTAGGAAATCCAAAATGGGGGGACTTTTTTATTATTTCCACACAACAGCTCTAGGGTATATTAATGACATAGTAAAATGTTGAAAATGGGTGGTTTTCCCCTTTAAGTACTGTACTGAAGTACAGTTTTGAGGTATTTGCACTTTACTTCAGTGCTTTTACTTCTACTCCACTACATTTCAGAGGCAAATATTGTACTTTTACTCCACTACAATTATTTGACAACTTTAGTTACTATAGTTACTAACATACATTAACAACTTCAGCCCTATATAACTTTCGGCCATTCGAAAATAGCCGATCTACAAGCTATTTTGCTATAAGCTATTTTCAAAAGATGTTTATACATGAAATGGGACATTCTGCATAATGAGTATTTCTATATTGAAGTATTGATACTTTTAGTAAAAAATGACACCCGTGTGAAGTGAGGGGCGCTCTTATCATCATACATTGTGAAGAGAGAGAGAGAGAGAGGGAGGGAGGGGGGAGAGCTTTAGATAAATGGTACAAAACAAGGGACACTGTTTGCCAATCACAATTTGTGTCCTCACTTTTGTCTTCAGTGTTTGTGTTTACATACTTTTGTCTTCGATGCTTGTGTTTACACAGCCCCTCAAAGCTGGACATATAGGCCCCTCAAAAATGCGAGTATATTTTCCACCATGCACTGCCTCTGGGCTGAGTGAAGCGTTTTCAGGGCAAGTGGCACATTGGCCAGGTAATGGGCCGTGGTGTTACAGCCAGAGAGAGCATGCAGGGATGCTCTCAAGGGGGCTCCGCGCGTACGAGGGGTTGACGGGCTCGGCGAGATGGTGGGAATTCATTATTGTGGAGTGGAGGAGGGACAACTCACAGCTTGCATGTAAACTGTAGCAGAGCAACAGATGCTTGGCACGGGTGTCTGAACTAACCACGGAAACAGGCACACATCATTATGTCTGTGCGTGCGTGCGTGCGTGCGTGCGTGCGTGCGTGCGTGCGTGCGTGCGTGCGTGCACAGAGCTGCATAAGTGCTTGCGTGCATTTTATGTTTATGGTTCCCTGCTCACGTCATTCTATACCTTATATTTGTGTCTGTCCCTATCATGGCTGCTTCAGCAACACAGGCCCAGGGACACTGTTGTTTTGTACCATTTATCTAAAGCTCTCCCCCCTCCCTCTCCCTCTCTCTCTCTTTCCAGAGAGGTGAAGAGTCATGGGGAAACACAACAGCAAACTGGCCCCTGAGGTCCTGGATGACCTGACAAAGAGCACCGAGTTCAACGAGGCAGAGCTCAAACAGTGGTACAAGGGCTTCCTGAAAGACTGTCCATCAGGTATCCTCAACCTGGATGAATTCCAACAGCTATATGTGAAGGTGAGTATAAGAGTTATTTTCCTGTTCATAGCCTAATACACATCTACCGTATACTGGCTCTATACCAAGAGAAGCTGCATGTGTGTCACATTAGTTGTACTGCGCAACAATAGTGTTGTTGTCGGGAGGAAACCACCTACTAAGTCCATTTTTGAGGATTTTGATTTTCATAATTATGTTATGTGTGTTGCCAGTGTTGCCAAAATATTGAACCCATGAAAAGCATTATAAAGTGCTTCGGACAAAAATTCTTAAATCCATTGGACCCTCAAACTCTCTGCTAAAGCAGCTAACTCCACCACCTCTCCTCCTCTCATGCAAGTAATTGACAATATATAAAGTCACAATACTAACTTTGATGAGGCATTGTTTAAAAAAATACAAGGTTTTCTTAATTTCCTGAAAAATAATATATTTTTCATTGACCGAAAAATGAACATTTGGAGTAAGGTGATTTCTCCCCGACAGCAGTACAAGTACAAGTAGCCTCACTCTGCCCTCTTGCCTCCTTCAGTTCTTCCCCTACGGCGACGCGTCCAAGTTCGCCCAGCACGCTTTCCGGACATTCGACAAGAACGGAGATGGAACCATCGACTTCAGGGAGTTCATTTGTGCGCTCTCCATCACCTCCAGGGGTAGCTTCGAGCAGAAACTCAACTGGGCCTTCAACATGTACGACTTGGACGGTGACGGAAAGATCACACGCGTGGAGATGCTGGAGATCATCGAGGTGGGTGTGTGTGTGTGCGACTGCGTGTGTGCGACTGCTCGAGTGTAATATTAACAGTTACACTTAAAACTAAGAAAATCGCTGAAAAAAACACATTTTTTTAATGACAGATGTAGTCACTAGGACCACAAAATAAACTAGCTAGCCTAGCCACCAAGTTTGCGCTATGGGAGAACAGAGCAGCTGAATTCTTTGTTTTGATTAGGTGTGGAGTGGTGCTCGTTTGAACCACGGCTAGAAGGCTGTTTCAACCAATCAGATTGCATGATGGTGCTATAACAGGCCATTTCGTGTTTTTTACCTCTAACTGCACCGATCTGTGTAAAACACTTTTTTTAAATCCAAATTTCACACAAATCCGAACACATGATCTCTATAGTCAAGTGATCAAGACGGATCCATCAGATTTTTTATATTCCATCCTGATTGGCGAATTCTCAACAGTTCTGGCCCACAATGACCTATCGGTGCCTAATCTCTCAAGAACAGATTCTGTGCTGCTACCGAATCTGAGGCAAATACAAAGGAAACAAACAGCAGAGGGTGCTGTTTTCTTTTTTTTTGCCGGTGGGTTCCCAGGTTGACCGGTACCTGACCTAACGGATCCCTGCGCTCCGAGGAGCACTTGTTCTAGTCCTAATATCATTTAACCTCGCCTCACCAGGCTTTCCACCTCGGAGTGAAAGCCTGGTCTCTGTTCCAAAAGTGCCGTGTGAACCGGTCTGGAACGGATGATATCATTACGTCATGTTGTAGTATTGTTTTGTAGTCATCAGGCAGGAACAATCAAACGGAACTTCCTTTTCCCTCAAACCGGAAGAATAACAATAAAAGCTCTCGTAGCCTGTAGCTTTTATTGACAAAAATCGGTTTGAGGGAAAAGGAAGTTCCGAAAGATTGAGGACTACAAAACAATACTACAACATGACGTAGCGATATCATCCGCTCCCGACCGGTTCAGGAACCCGAAATGGAACGGTGCCCAGGCTAAATATCGTTAGTTACAAGGCAACTTTTCCACCTCACTTCTCCTCATCTCCAGGCCATCTACAAGATGGTGGGCACGGTGATCATGATGCGTATGAACGAGGACGGGCTGACCCCGCAGCAGCGTGTCGACAAGATCTTCTCCAAGATGGACAAGGACCACAACGACGAAATCACCCTGGAGGAGTTCAAAGAGGCCGCCAAGTCTGACCCCTCCATTGTTCTACTGCTGCAGTGCGAGATGCAGAAGTAGGAGGCGAGGGAGCAAGGGAGGGAGGGAGGGATGGATGGATTGGAGGGACGGAGGGAATGAGAGAACAAGGGAGGACGACGAAGAGAAGGAGAGATGTGATGGGCAGTGGTGCTCAGTCAAAGAATAGATACTCCTGGTCTGGAAAAATATTACTCAACTGCTAGTGAAAGTTGCTCATTTGTACTTGAGCTAAAGTACTGGATTACTTGCTTTTAAAAAGATTACTCGAATAATTATTCTAACCTAACGGACATATTACCAAAAGTCGCCTACATTTTCTTTTTAATATCAATACATTGCCAAAAAAAAGAACTACACCACGTGACTAGACTAAAAAGTCTGATCATTGATCAGCTCTGCAAGCTGATCAATGAAAAAAGAAAAACGAAAACAAATACTTTAATAAAGTACATGTTACTGTCCACCTTAATAAAGTACATGTTACTGTCCACCTTAATAAAGTACATGTTACTGTCCACCACTGCTCTCCATTGAGAGGATGAGGAAAGTATAGGGGTGGTGGGGGTGCGTGTGAGTGTGTGCGAAGTCGACGTTTATTGAAACAGGAGTATGGCTTGAGAAAGATAGAATAATATTGGGGGTGATGTCGTCCTATCCTACTAGCCCATATACCACAGTGCAATGCACTACACACGTCATTTGCAGGGACGTCTTATTGGGTGTGTTTAAATTATACTCTGTATTAGGCGCTGACCGTGCCGGTTTACAAACACACCCGATGCTTGGACGGTCTGCCCTAAAGGAACGATGTGAAAAGATAACAGTGAGCTTCAGAACCGCTTAAACGTGGTCCATGGAGAGAAGAGAGCGAGATAATGAAAAACAATACCATGACCTGTGTGGGTGTGTATGTGTGCGTGCGCGTGCGTGTGTGTGTGTGTGTGTGTGTGTCCATGATGTGGGTGGGTGGTTGGGTGGTTGCGTGCATACATGCATGTGTATGTGTATAGGTGGGTGTTTGCATGCATGGTGGAGGTACAGTTCATGCTACAGTACATCACAACTGAAAATATTTTGGCCCCAAGCCCATCGGCTTGGGGAGCCGTGGGTGCGTACAGTAAATACCCATGTTATGTTGCGTGTGCGTACATTCACATTTCCATTATGGACTTAACCTGATGTCGACTTTTACTGTGCCTATATATGTTATGACTACTTGAGTACGAAGAAAATCAATGCTCACAAACACGAGTAGAGCTACTTCAATTAAAATGCAATTCAGCTGGATTATGTATAAGCAAGGCCGAGCCCCCCAGGTGATGCAGTCTACTCTAGACCCCGGTCCAGCAGATTAATGGGTTTGCTGGCTCTCTGATCGTTTTATGCATTCTGTGTTTGCTTAATGCCATCCACGGTTTAGCTGGCCCTCGAGGGAAACAAAAGTTGAACGCTAATAATGTTGCCTAATTTATCTGGCAACAAAGTATAAATCTGGCTTAATGGTGTAACCGTGTTAAATGTTAATGACTCTTTGTTGACAGACAAGTCACACAATACTAGCATAATCGGAGAAAGCATACTCTAGCCTCGCAGCATAATATAATATGCATGCTAGTTTGAACGCAACCAGCAATTATTACAGCTGCTCAAACAGGGGTCAGGACTATAATTGCAGGGCAGACAGAACGTGTTAGTATTCATCCAAAAGGCCAGAGCCCCCTTGAAATCCTGAAATAGGTCCGGCCATCTCTGCTCTTCCTCTTCCTGCCCTTCCTCTCCCTCATGTCTAAATGTCAGAAAGGAGGAGTTCTTTGATAATATGTGGAAAAGATGCTCTTAATAGCTCAGCTCTGCTTCCAACTGAAATCGATGTGAATGTGTGTGCGTGTGTGCGTGCGTGCGTGCGTGCGTGCGTGCGTGCGTGCGTGCGTGCGTGCGTGCGTGCCGGGAGGCGCAAAGCATGCGAAATGTAACCTGTCCAGTCCTAATTAAGGTCACAGGACTGACGGTTCCCAAAAAAGCTATTCTCTTCTGCCAGCCTATCAGATCTCTCCTTCTCCCCCGGCCAATAAAGAAGGGCCATCCATGTCCCACTACTGCTGATGAATGACAAACCCTGGCCTCCATTGGGCGATAATGTAATGATAAAATGAAATGTACATGATAATACGACAATAATCGTATTTATGAATATAAACGTATAATATGTATGTATATGTACCACTAGCTTAGACCTTCTTTCATATAATGAATGAACAGCTACTGTACAGTGATTTGTGTACAAAGAATGTTTGTGTGTGTGTGTGTGTGTGTGTGTGTGTGTGTGTGTGTGTGTGTGTGCGCGCGTGCGTGCGTGCGTGCGTGCGTGCGTGCGTGCGTGCGTGCGGAATAAAGGGACGGAATGTGAAAGGGCCTAATGTATGGTCTCTGTCGTACAGTGGTGTCACATGCAAAACGTGAGCTTGTAGATCGGCTATTTACAGCGTGCAGCACCATCGTACGATGAAGTATACATTGGGCTTCTGTGTGTGGCCGCATTTTTACAAGCATTCGCCCGTGTTTTTGTATGCGTGTTTGTGTCATTTGTGTAAACAAAGATGCCTATAGTCTAATTTAACTGTGTAAATGAACACATGCTCACACCGAAGCACTGAGTATTAACTACTAAACTCTCACACTTGCTTTTTGTGCTCCGCTGGAATACAGTGTAGGCCTATACTGTCTCTCCCGTAACGGGACGTGTTGTTTTGTTCAGATACGCTGTAGTCTACCGTTGCAGTTAGAGAAGTAATATTTACATTATAGGTATCAGGTCATGCTAGTAATGAAAATTACCTGTTTGATAGCCAGACATGAGTTTTTTCTTTTTTCTTTTTTTGAGGGACTTGTTGAGGAATTGAAGGTACAGATGAGAGTCCTGTGTCACAATGCCACCCAGTGATAGGAAGTGTAATGACATGCTTAGGAATGTGTAAGCGCTTTTAGGACCATACAATGTATTGTAGCCGGCCAATTTTCTTTTTCACTTTTTACTTTAATTTGTATTTATTTTTTAAGAATGACAGACATGGCTGAAGAAAATCTAGAGGAATTGAATGTACCTTTGCAAATATTGTCTATGTTTCCTCTCTCAGTATTTTATGCTACTTAATTGCTACTTGCCACATGTAAGACTGCTACTGCATGAATACATAAATAGTCTTACAAGGTCCTGCTCTGACCACAATCCTTAACTGTGTTGTTGCTTACATACCCCTTCACCTTTCTATCCCATCAAAATAACAGTGAAGTGATTTTTGCTTTTTACATTTAAATCTCCTTGCTATTTAAATGCATATAGTATCCAATTCCACAGTCAGTCAGTAACAGTGACTATGACTATGTGCCAAAGACAGTATGACTGAGTGAAGGAACAGAATAAGATGTACAGTACATGCTCATTGAACCAGCTTCCCTATTATGGGGGCGAACATTTGGCAAAGATTTCATTTCACCCACTTCTTTACAACTGCAAACCTGTGATGTGACCAATAAAGCTGATTCTACATTGGAAATAGTCGATCTACAAGCTCTCAACACATCGCTTGTACTGTAGATTGTCTATTTTCTCAGCAAAGATAAGTGTAAAAAAAAAACAGGTGGGGCCTAGTATAGAGCCCTGGGAGACTCCAGTCAACACAATATAGAGGGTTTAAGTGGTAGTTTTGTTCAGATTTTGATCATTTGTAAATTAACTATTTAGATACAGAAGCCTACATAATTATCAGTCCCATGTTTGGGGAAAGGTGCCGGACACAGACATATTGGAAGCTCCATTGCTTTTTCCCATAATCTGTACGACTTGAATAATAATATTAAATATTCTACTTTTTCACAGGGACTCATTTGTGCTCAGTTGAACAATATACGATTCTATTCTCCACCATTTATATGTGATGTTTGTTCATGTACAGTAAATGCAACTTCTGTCCCGTTTACTTACATTGTTTTTGCTTTATTTTTGTCTATATTGTTAAGCTTTTAGATCAAAAACGATGTAATTATTTTTCTTACATAGAATAAAAGACATGGATGTGAAAAAAAACACAAAACAACATTGTTGCTGCTCTTTTGTGTGTGTGTGTCTGAGTTTATTTTGATTCTGTTTTCAATAGAACACGCACGTGCACACGCACACGCACACGCACACGCACACGCACACCCAAACCCAAGAGTGAGTCACCATGTAGCAATGATGTCAGATTACTGCAGTGATGTCACCCTTCAGGCTGTTGTCATGGTAACCAGACTGAGGCCATGAAGGTGGACAGACTTTTATGCACACACACACACACACACACACACACACACACACACACACACACACACACACACACACACACACACACACACACACACACACACACACACAGTTGAAAATTACTGAAGAGGAAATTAATTTTGCCTCTGGAAATAATTGAAGAAAATAAATTATGGTTGACGCTACGCCTCAATACAGACATTCAGAACATTAATGTGTTCATATTCTATACTCCTGTTGATGAATTGAATACATAGAACCACAATGGAAACAATTAAGTCCCCAGCACTTTTGTGTGCTATTTGTTTAGCCAACATCTTTTTACTAATAAGGTATTCAATCAATCATTCAATTCACTTTTATATACTAAGAGTATTAAAAGACATACATTACTTTATTATATAGAACAGAACAGTTGCTGGTTGCTGTTATCAAGGTATAATATTCTGCCATGCAGGAAATGTCCACTCGCCTTTTCTTAGACCAGGTGAGTAGTACATTCATGAAAATGGCTATGCCAACTCCTAAACAGCCCAATAGAATTCTCTGCAGAGAATACATTATCAGATTTCAAATTTAAGCATGGATTCTTCCAAATAAGTATGGCCACGTCTGCATTTCTGTCATTAATATGTTAGTGTGTTACTGCAGCCAGGGGCTCCTGGGGGCCCTGGACCACGAGGCCCATATTTACGTTGAATATATATTTAAATATAGGTTAACGCTCAAATGTAAAAAAATAATCCACTCAGCATTCACGTCTATTAGACTATTAGAGCTATGGATTTTGTATTTACTTTTTACACGCAAATAAATATGTAAAATGTCTACAGGTGTTTCTTCATCCACACATGCCTTACAACTTGAGTATTTTGTTTTCTTGTTCACTACTGCCTGTTCAGGGTAGTGTGGGGTCGGGAGGTGGGGGCCATGAAGGTAATTAGCCCACGAGCCTCCTTGAGTCTTAATCCGTCCCTGCACTTCAACTTACAATTTAGCCATTTAGCAATTAGCAGACACTCTTAATTCAGTGATTGATTGATTAAGTGAGTGATTTACAGTAAGCAAGAACAACACATGGTAATACATCAAATTCATAGAAATAGTCATCAAGGATCATAAGTAAGAGTACACGTTACCAACGAGAATCTGTATGCTGGAATATTCAGGGTGAGCGACAAAATAGCAGCCAGGAGAAGGAGACTTGCAGGACACTGCCAAAGACACCAGGAGCTGCCAGCCAGCAAACTGGTGCTGTGGGAACCAACACATGGGTACCGGTCCCGAGGACGTCCCATACTAACATATATGTGGATGTACTCAAGAAAGATGCAGGAGCGCAAAGCACCAACGAGCTGGCCGGATGTATGGAGAACCGGGATGACTGGAAGCGACGATGGAAGGCTCGTCTGAGGACGACCTAGAGAGAGAATTAAGCTAAGAACCCAACATCTGTCTAACAGTAGAATATAGTAGGTAAGTAAGTACATTTTATTTATAAAGCACCTTTCGAAGCAAAGCTACAAGGTGCTGAATATATGAATATATGTACAATGTATAATGAACCTATGAGTATACAAAAGAGTGCTACGTTTAAGTTAATTTGCATACGCCTGCAAGGTCGTCGAGGCTGGTGCAAGTGCTACGGCAAGTGCTACGGGCACTTCACATACACTATACCAGGGGTCCTCGACTGGCGGACCACCACCTCTCTGTGTCCTCAACTGGCGGACCGCGGTCCGACCCTTTTTTTTCTTTTTCTGGGGGGTGGTAGTGAACATTAACATTTGAAGTGAATGAAAGAATGCAGACATGATGTGATTTTATGAAAGCACACACTCACGATTAACAGAGAATAATAGCTAAGGCCAGAGCCTTTGGCCACTGTACTGTAGATTTGTTGTGAGTCTCTGTGTCGTCGTGTACACAGGACACCAGATCTAACAATAATGTGAAAACTACTCAGACACGTGTTTTATAAAAGTATAGGAAATTGTTTGAACAGCTAAATCTGCCCCACCCAATATTTCATATTGATGTGATTTTACACCTGATACTTTTCTTTTCTTTAGCCACGTCACTTAACCATGCACATGCAACTGTCATTTTATAAAGACTACCTGTTGCTGTTTTTATATGCTCAGGACGGAGCCTCACAGGCAGAGTTGGACTATATTTGTTTGATTGCACAATTAAAAGTTCTGAAATGCAAGAACTATAGCCACCAGCACATGGATTTGGAGAGGTGGAAATAAGAGAACTATTATGTGCAAAAGATTTGGGCTGCCTTGCCTGCCTACTGTTATTACAATTGATTCATTCAGGGACTGGACTTGTGTGTGCTGTATCGAATGACAGTACCACATACATACATACATACATACATACATACATACATACATACATACATACATACATACATACATACATACATACATACATATACATACATATACATACATACATACATACATACATACTGAATGCATTCAGTTACTATAATGCAGTAGCCTACTGCATGCGATACTGAATGCACGGAATAACAGTAGGTCTAGGCTACTGCACAGCAGTGCAAGCTAGGGGACTGAGCCAGATTCATCTAATGATCACTCCGACCTACACAAAGTTACTGGTTGAACGGATATCAGCCGTGATGTTCCTGAAGTTACATAGAAACCACCTCTATAGCCCCATCTGTGCCTTTTGCCCGTCCACTGTATAGCTCTGGGAGCTACAGTATGGCAGAGGGAAGGAAGGTCACAGATGTGGCTAGGTCACCTCTAACCCTCTGGAATCTCAGGGTAAATTTCAGTATCGGGCACTTTTGCTTCAGATCCAGGTACATCGAATGCCCAAATCTGAATGGTATTCTGCAATTGAAATGTTTTAGTTCAGGTTCGGTTAACGGGTGATTGGATCTGAAGCCGAAGCCTAAACCTGAAATTTGAGGCATTTCAGATTCAGTGAAGGCCTTTTCAACTTCAGGGAACTCCGGCTGTAAAGCTAGGGGCACTCACGTCACATGCCCTGCTTCCCCTTCGGGCACTGCCCGGTGCCCGAAGCTCCACCCGAAGCCCCGCCCAGTGCCCAAACCAAGGCCCGGATACCTGAATCTGAAGCTGTATGGTCCTAGTGCCCAAAGTTGAAGGGTTCTCATATAACTCCGCCCACTTCCTCTTGCCCAAATCTGAAGCCGGTAAGGCCCGGATGCCTGAAGTTGAATATAACTCCGCACACTTCCTCTTGCCCAAATCTGAAGCCGGTAAGGCCCGGATGCCTGAAGTTGAAGCTGTGTGGTCCATGTGCCCAAAGTTGAAAGAAGGTGGTCAAATGAACTGACACTGAAGCAATAGTGTAAGAGTGCCCAAAGTTGAAGGTTGATGCTCAAATGAACTGAATTTGAAGCTTTGCCCCTGGGGGCCCCTAAGGGCCCAGAAGGCCCAAAAAAGGACACAGTGCTCTATTGAGATGTGGGAATAATATATTGCAAGATTGGAGCGCAGATCTGTCAGGAAAAAAAACGTCTTTAATCAGTGTTTCAGGCTATAAATCCAATCAATATGGGGTACATCGCATCAATGGTCCTGGGTCAATAAGAGGGCCTACCACCCCACTCTCTTGATATGTTCTTCCCCAACTCTTGGAGAGTATTTAGGCCTTTTACTGGACCTCCTAGCCCCTAAAATGACCCCAGGAGTAAGTGTTGACCTTTACTGAATTGCTTCAGTTTGAGTTAATTTGAGCACCTAAATTCAGATTTGGGCACCGTAACATGTGGTTTTTAAGTGGTGGGCCTGGGGTCATCCTAGGGGCTAGAAGGTCCAGAGAAAGGCCTACATACTCTCCAAGAGTTGGGAAAGAACATATCAAGAGAGTGGAGTGGTAGGCCCTTGGATTGACCAGTGGATGCAATGTACCCCACTTTGAGGTGTCACGTCTTAGGCCTAGATTTAGGGTAGGATTGAACCAGTCGCCCTGTACCCATACAAAGGCCTAGGGTTCCCAGATTGTAAAATGTTGTTCCTCCATCGTGGGCGGGGAGCGGGCGGAGTTGTACGAGCCCCCTTCCACTTCGGGCACTCGGGTGGGTGCCCGAATCTGAAAGTGGTGCTGCCACCCGGTGGAGGCACTTATATGACAGGGTCCGAATCTGAAATCCGGTACGTTCCCTATCTAGCCTGATGGGATGTAACAACTTAGCTGAGATACCAACAAAATTGCAACCGAATCTCGCAATGCTACCTCAGACCCCCCCTTCGATACTGTTGTTCATCAATGGCAATGCTATTCTGGGCTATTAGAGTGTAGTGTATGCATTTGGTTTGTTGCAAATTATAGTTGTTAAATTAAGCAATGTTGCACACATTAATGTTGATAATGTTTAGTATGAGTATGTTAGAATATAACCAGTAGGCCTACTTCTAAGAGTGGTTGGAGGACTCTTCCATTGAGAAATGACACCTACTGGTTCACATAGCGAATAAAGTTATTTGATGCAAACGGCACAACGAATTGGACATGTGTCCTACCATCCTATCTTTCTATCATTCTATCATTCCAATTCCTTTCTCCATCAGGACAGGGAGACAATGACATAAAACTTAGGGATTGTGGCTTTAAACATGGAACTGTAAAGCCTGTTGAGAGTGTATAATAAGGCAATAGCCTAGAACAAAAATCTGAGTTGAGACAAGTTTGAGTTTCAATGCTTATAGTTACCCATACATACTACAGCTGTTCTATCATACATATTTTAAGTCAATGTCCACACGATTAGGAAGTTCACAAGGACACAAACATTACAGGTGCAGTTAGGTTACATTTACAATACAGTATGGCACATGTTTTCATGTTACAACCAGACTCAGCAGACTGTCAGTCGTCTGACACTGACAGTCATGTTTCAAGGCTACTGTACGTCACTCTCCGCCATATATGGTGGCCTAGAAAGTACAACAGGATAGTACAACACTTTGCCAGTCCTTGTGCCTTGCATCTGGACACAACGGCAGGATAGAGGTTGTTCTGTGCACTTCACCCAGTGGCGGCCACAAGAGGGAGGTGTAACTATACAGTCAAACTCCTCTATACCATACAGAGTGTATGGAACAGTAGGCTACAGTGTGTTGAATGAAGGCCATCGAGCCATGATTGGAGTGAAGCCTTACGTTTGGATTAAAAAGGTCTATAGCCAACAGGCCTAAGATTTTGACTCTGGTATAGTAGATGTATTTTATCGATTTTGATATTTTCAATCTACGAGAGTCTAAGGCTTCATTTCCCTGAGGGTGGAGGACGGACACCAGCTGAGACCTTACCTTGTAGGGCTCCAAATATGTACAAATGCAAAATATTAGGTACTTACCCTGATGCCCCAAATGTTAGAGAGGTCTACAGGGTGCTTGTGGAATGTATTAGTCCGTAGTTTTCAATAAAGAAGTGAATTAATCCTGTTTGTGGCCGAAAGCCATGGGGGGGTCTTAATTAGAACCCTGGGTTCTAATGTTCCCTGGGTTCTATGCTCCCCACTTACCTAGTGTTAGGATTAGGGTTCAGGGTTAGGGTTTAGGATTAGGTTTATTGTTGTAATAATGAATTGCATTTTTATAGCGCTTTTCCAAGTGCTCAAAGCGCTTTACTACAATGGTCCATTCATTCATACATTGGGAGGTGAAGCGGCGAACAGCTCGACGCCAGCATCCTCACTTCCCACATTCACACACCAATGGTGGCAAGCTCACACCGACCAACTCATTTGAGGCAATGTAGGGTTCAGTGTCTTGCCCAAGGACACCTCGACATGTGGACAGGAGGAGCCGGGATTTGAACCGCCAACCCAGGGATCATTGGACGACCTGCTCTACCTCCTGAGCCACAGCTGCCGTGTAAAGCTAGGGAACAAAGAGGAAAATAGAACCTGGGGAACATACGTACAGTACGGTCCTAAACTACATACTAATACATTGCGCAAGTCCTCATTTGGGGAATCAGGGTAATGTAAGCACATTAGATTTTGAATTTGTACATGTACTGTGGGTTGGGGGTCACAGTTACATTAGCCAATGAACAGGCAGATAGAGGATTCTGCTTATTAACCATAGCATACTGTGAATGATGAATGAATCAAACAAAAGACATCAAGTTTTATTGATGAAGGATTTGGATTAAATTGGACAAGAATCCGCCTGACCCCTGTCCCATACAGTCTATCGGTGCATGTCAAATCTCACCTGAAGTCCCCAAACAGGGAGCCAGCAGATACGGGGACAAACAACACTTTGTATTTTTGGCCCAAGTCACTGTTGCCAATTAACAGACAAGAGGCTGCTGGCTGCTTAGAAAACGTTCCCCCCGCTGTGAATGTCCACTTTTACAAAGTGCTGGGGAGATGGGGGGTCAAAAGGCTGGTTAAGGGATACTAGACCTGTACGTGCCCGTCGGCTACTGGCCTACTTGAGAACGATGCAACTTGGGAACCTAATAATACCCGTTGTCAACTTGTCATAGCACCCGTTTTAACTGTATGTCTGTGTCCCAAATGGAGATCTCTGTATCTGTCTGTGTCTGAAGAGGGCTGACTGACTGTGAAAAGTGGCTATGGCAATCAATTGGCTGAGGCAGAGGCTGGAAATTGCACAGGTGAGGGGACTTTGGCTGATTAGGCCCACTGGCAGAGCCTGAGCCTTTTGTGGTGGTTCTGGAGAACCGTGGGTCCGACCGACTCGAGGCCGGGCACTGCACTCCCTGCGGGGGTGTGGAACGTGTGTGTCAGTGGGGCAAACGGTTCTAGAGTTACGTGCATCACAACCGTACACACACACACACGCGCACGCAGAGACGTGGTGAATTTATAGTAGGATTAATCTCTTTAAGAGAAGGAGAAGGTCCTTCTCTTAAAGAGATTGATCACTTAAGAGAAGTACCAGGGGGAGGAGAAAGAATGTTTGTCAGGTAAAATGTACTGAGGGTTCTGGGCTAATTTTTAGGCCTGAGTCCCTGCATTTGGGACTCAGGCTGGGATGTGAAAAGATCTATTTTCACCTATTTCCCCACTTGGCATCCAACCTCTGTTTTAAGCCAAGGTTAAATCCATTAATTCCCCATTATACCTTTAGGCAAGACCCACACGCACGCACGAACGCACGCACGCACACACACATCAGGTATGATTAAATCCATAAAGAGTTACAAGTTACACGGTTACACCTGAGAATCACTGAATGAAGGAGGAACAGCTCGTGTCTTGTTAAATATAGCCGCCTGCACATTACCCATTGCACATTTCCCCCCTTGTTGCAGGGGGTCAGTGTTTATACTTACCTTTCTTATATTTGTTTTAAGAAAAGTGGGCATATTAAAGTATTTTTTAAATTATATATAATTATATATAATATTTTATATAATATATTATGTTATTAGTTAGTATTAGTATGTAATTTATTTAATTCCAGAATACGTCTACTATTATCATCTTGAATATTGTGTTGTAAGCACAGTCTTGTGTTGTAAGCACAGTCTTGCGGAACATAATGGCACACCAACATAGTTGCTTGGACCTGCAAATTAACTCTTGATTCCCTGACAAAAGATTAATCGACAGAGATCTCCTTTGGAGGAAGGGGACACTTTCTACGACTGCACCATCCTACTATCTATAATCCCAATCATGTTTAGCATCACCACCTGGCAGGGGAACTACACTACACTACACTCCTCAACCGCAAAATACTGCAGAGGGTTGTGCTTACAGCCCAGAGCAACAGTGGAATCAGGACATATTAACCGGGCGATGTGTCAATAAAGACCCCAGCCACCCCAACAATGTCTTGTTTCAGCTAACATCTGGCAAGAGGTCTGTTCTGCAGCCTCAAAGCCTGGCTCCAGGACAGTTATTTCCACCAGGCATATTTATTTATGAACAATACACACTAAAGGCCTTTGACTGTCAGCCTGTCACACGCGCACGCACGCACGCACTTAGAGTCACCTGTGCACATACAATCACAGGCAAACTTGCAAACATACTGTAGGCAGTATGCACAATTATTAAGCCCCCACACAGCATATTCAAGACAGGGGCATTTTGTGTTACAATGCTAAAACAAATCACATGCACTCCTTGCAGGGGCTATACCTCCAAGGTGCATATAGCTTACTGTAAGTCTGTAGTCTATGATGCAGCAGAATGTCCCATGAGCCTCTAGGGATTACGGAGTCCTCCAATCAGGCTCTGTTACATCACAACTGTGTGTAAGAGGAGGAGGCGTTTCTGCATAAGGAAGCAAGCTGTGATTGGTCAGTGGGAGGACAGCTGGGGAATGCAGGGAGCAATGTCACTGAATGAGAGAGAGAAGGAGGGGTGAGAGAGAGAGAGAGAGTGAAATAGAGGGAGGTGTGTGTGTGTGTGTGTGTGTGTGTGTGTGTGTGTGTGTGTGTGTGTGTGTGTGTGTGTGTGTGTGTGTGTGTGTGTGTGTGTGTGTGTGTGTGTGTGTGTGTGTGTGTGTGTGTGTGTGTGTGTGTGTGTGTGTGTGTGTGTGTTCTGTCGACTGTGGATAGACTGAGGACAGCCACAGCACTGCATCAGATCAGTTGGGGATTGCTGCATTTAACAGACAGGGCCACCAGCAGCAGTAGAGAACTGGACCAGCTTTGGACTGTTTCTGTGTATGTATCTGTACATGTGAGAGTGTTTGTGTGTGTGTGTGTGTGGGTGTGTTGTTGTGTGCATGAATGTATAAGTGAGAAAGAAGTCAGGGGAGGGTGTGTGTATATGTACACACAACATTGCGGATTGATTTAAACAAGGGAAATTGTGTTTCACAATACACAGCAACCTTGTTTTAATATTTGTGACCTTCTGGGCACTGAATAAAAACAAGACTGGACACTGGGGTGTCCTTCACACCTCAGCCACGTCCCAGAGGACGGGGGTTGAGAAAGTATAGAAATAGAGACTCCAGCAGTTTGGATCACAGTGGGGATTCTATGGTCAAGATGAGTTTGGACCCTGTACGGACACTGACTGGGCAGGTCGAGGAGCTCAAAGTGTCCCCTTCCTCCAACGGAGACAGCAAAGGACCCTGGGAAGAGAAAGCGGAGTTTGACCAGGACAATCTGGGTCTCACCACCAAGCCAAAAATGGTAGGTCGATAAATCTCTTGTGGGCATGCAACATATCCTCTGGTTTGGTGCACCTGTTTGTTGAATATAGTTATCCACTTATTCTGAGGGCAAACATTCAGTGAAAATGTTTTCAGTGAAAGGATTTGGTGTAGGCCTACAGGGAAATACCAGTGGACCTAGTATAGACCCCTGGGAGACCCCGGTCAACTAAGATGTAGCGATACAAGCTGCTCCTCCCATCTCTATCCTTGTTTCTCCTCCTCTCCTCACTTGTTTTGTCCTCCTCTCAACCCCGATTGAAACGTAGATCCAATGTGGGTCATGTGGAGGAAAGGAATGTCCGTGATAGAGCAGCGGTATCCAACCATTGATTATTATATCTGACAAAAGCCCAGACCTCCCCCTAAATGCACGTGCGTACACACATATGCAGGCAGTGGCACGCATACATAGTCACAGACACTGTAAACAAACACAGAAGCTACAGGTTAACATTACCGTATGACCGGCTGAACTTATATCACATATAAGTGATACTTATATAAGATAACAGAAACAGAAGAATTAGGCTTTGTTCAGACTGGCAGCTCAAATCAAACCCGTTTGGAGTCGGATTGGTTTCAAGCAGACATAAAACTTAAAACTTAAAACACACTTGTGTAAAGTGAGGGGCGCTCTTATCATCATACATCATCATACAACACATCGTGCTCAGCCAATCAAATCATCACAAATGTCATTCCGGCCAATCACTTTTGGTGTCTTCACTTTTCTGCCCTCACGTTTATCCTCAATATGTACTAGAACGATCAGCCAATCAAATCATCGTGTTTGTATTCACACAAACAGACGAAGTTGGGCATTGGAGGGGCTAGTACCCCACAGAAAAAAGTAAAAGAAAGAAGAAGAAAGTCTGTACAGGCAAAAGATCTGATTTGGGGTGCCAGTATAGCATTATTTTGTGCAAGATGTTTGGACTTCCTCAGACCTTCCTCAGATTTTTTTGTGCGTTTTGTTTTTTGATCTGTGATTTTGCCCCAGACCCTCCATGTTACGAAGCACAGTGATAGAGGGTGCTGTGCTGTCAGATCTCTTATTACATAGTCCATCTGACGTGGGGACATTGTGGTCCTATGTATTCAATTCATCAACATAGCATAAAAATAACGTCAAAATATAGATTATCAACAAATATGAAACACGATGTTTGTTTGATGTTTGTGTTTACACAATGTTTGTGTTTACACAAACACTCAAAATTGTCCATGCATTGTCAATGGCATTTAATGTTTGTGTTTTGTTTGGGTTACACACACCAAAAATAGGAGGGGCTATCGGCCCCTCAAAAATAAATAAACTGTAGGCAGTGAATGCCATCACCTTTCTATGGGAAAAGTGAGTTTACCTGAAAGATGGATTTTCAGGCCCGTTTTGAAGGAAGCCAGTGATTGGCTTCTTTCAAGGGATCGTGTCAGGGCATTCCTCCCTTTAGTTGCAGTGCAGTAGAAAGAGCATGTTTGTTCTATAGGTGGGTGGTACCAGATTGTTGTTGTAGCTGTGGGTGTCACTCACTTGGTGAGGTCAGTCAGGTATGAGGCTATTGAGGGCAGAGCCTCTTTGGCTATCTTAATAATTGATAATGAATTGCTTAACCCTGTCTACATGTGTGAGCTCAGAAGGGACAGTGTGAGTATGTGTCACAGGGTGAGCAAGACATAGTGTCGTGATGAGAGAAAGAGAGAGTGAGTCATTGATTATTGACTTGATTGATTGAGATACTTTGAGAAAACATAGGCTTAATTAAGAGACGTGTGGAAGCCGGTTACTAACAATGTTTTCCCAAATTCCCAGTGTAACCTTGTAACCAAGGATTGTAACCACACAGAATGTGATATAAGAAAGATCAGAGCATACCTATTTACACACACCTAGATCTTCGTCATATCGTATACTGACCTGACGAAGATCTATCAAGATCGAAAAGTTGTCGTTTATTTATTCAATAAAGTAATTCTTTACCAAAATAATGGTGTGCGGGCCCTACCATCCGTCCATATAAGAAAGATCACCCAATCTGACAGACGCCTCCAGGCCGGGATGTTTAAATGCTGTTTATAGCAGCCCCATCACCATGCATCTACATACTGGACAGGGCACAGTGGGACAGAGAGACAGGCTGGGGGGTGGACGGTGCTGCGGAGGGGAGGTGGGGCAGGAGGATTAAGTTACAGAGAAAAAGACAGAGAGAGAGATACAGAGAGATTGGAAAGGCAAGCTAAAGGGCAGGTATGGGAGCTAAAGGTAAAAGCTGACTAATCTGTTCTGGGCTGGTTCAGGATTAGTGTGGGTGGGCTGCACACTGGTGTATTTTCAGACTCGTTAAGATCCAACGCTAAAGAGCAGCGATTCTAACCTCCTGTCAGTCAAAAGTCTAAAGACCGACTGCTGTGAAAATACGACACCGGCCAGTCCGACACTGTACACCACAACAAACAGACACGTGTGGACCAGCTTTAATCCGCAGCTCTGTTTCTCTGTGTGTGTGTGTGTGTGTGTGTGTGTGTGTGTGTGTGTGTGTACACATGTGCTTATAATATGTGTTGTGTTGCACTTTTTGTAAAGCGGGTGTATTTTAGTACTTAGTGCTGTATAATAGTACATGGATTATTCTGTGTATGACAGGCTACAGTCACAGTGAAATCCATTAACAACCAAGAGGATTATTAGATTAAAATAAAAACACGGACAATATGCATAGAAAATGATAAAAAATGAGTAAAACTCACCGTTGAATATCTACTGTAGACCATTGTTAAATATCTAACAATCTCTTTCTCTCTCCCTCTCTGATTTTTAACAAGCAATCAGCCTCAAGTAAATGAACCCCCCTAAAATCTCTGCTGGTTACACTCTAGCATGGAGGGCTTTCATACCATGGCTTTGATCCAGCTACCGTTTAGAGGGGTTGGGATTAGTCCAATCACTTCTCACAAGCCAAGCGGCCCCAGTCACCCGTTGGTGCACCCTTTATAACCCCAAAACTACACTGAAAAGCCTGGGAGAGACCGTAGCTGAGTGGGAATTGGTACAGTTGGGTGCCACCGATATTGTCCCTTATCATTTGACCCATTTAGGCCTGACCTCAAAATTTTAAAATTTAAAATTTAAAATATTTTCACGATTTTTCAAAAATAGCAGATCTACAAGCTCATAGCGCGCCACCGAGTGGCGCGCTATGAGCTTGTAGATCTGCTATTTTTCAATAGCTAAATTATAACATAATGTTTAAAACACCAAAAGGGGTTCCCGCCCAAAATGGGTTAACTGTCCTTTTGCGCAGATCACGCAAACCTCAGCAAAAAGAAAAGGACAATATCGATGGCCTCCAACTGTAGGCCACCGGTTCGACCCCAGCCTGGCCCGTCACACAACCCCTAACACCAACCATTTTTTGCCGGAATGTTTGCCTGCTGGGGTTCATGTTCACTCATTTAAGCTTTCACCAGAAGTCTCAGCTCACTTCAGTCCATGGCTGACTCTTGGATAAGATATGTGAGACTGAATCATCCACTGCTTCTATAATCAATAAATAATCGACTAGATGCTACAGCAGAACCACATGCTCTGGTTATTATCAGCATAGGGATTTTTGACCTTTTGCTGTGACCTCGGCCGTTGGCCTATTTTGAATGAATATAATAATAAAAAAAGAAATGTAGATCCAGATCCAGTGCAGATCCAGATACGACTCCCAATTCTTATGGGTGTTGTGTTGTTAATATTGTGGACAGTTCTCCACAGTCAGACAAACAGACACGGGTAATTATAATACACTCATGCCATTAAGTGCATATGTAATAAAGGGCCGAAATAACGACCCAGAAATGTAGTTCCATTTGATAACATCTGTGTTTGGAGAAAATTAAAAGTCTTACTCTTTGTATAAATTAGTACTTTTCAGTTCATGCTTCATATCCATATGAGTAAAATGATAAATCACCAGGGTGATTTATTTTTAGAACACAGTTCCAGTTCAAACGCCGCTCGCCCTCTATCGACACTGGCGTCAGACTTCAGTGCTCAATACTGTAAAAGCAACGCTACCACAGAATTCGACAGATACAATACATTAAAACAAACGTTTTCTCATGCTATTCTCAGTAAGAGTGCTAATGTATCAACATGCCTGTCAAGGCACCATTGTTTTGTTCACACTTACGCACTATGTCTGAAATGAATGCTCAGACTGCTGGCCTTTCACTCTAAATATAACCTCACACTGTGTCTCTACCTCTCCCTCAGTTTCCACTGTTGGTCCCTCTGCAGTCCGCACTTTACCTTTCTGAAGTTCAGACACCCCTTCTGTCTCTCATCACATCCTCATGTTTCAATTGCACAGAAATGTAATTAATCAATGGAACTGAAGACTTTTAACCTGCTAGTGCTTACATAATGTCACTTCAGGAATGTACACCGGCGAAACACATCACAGAATTTTATATATATATAGTTCCCAAAAACCTCATGGCCCACAGATCAAAGATTTGCTACGAGAAAAAAAAATCTAAAAGATAAATAAATCATAGATTTATTTAGATCAAAATAAATAAAATAAAACATTTTAAAACGTTGCAGCAATAAAATTGCAGGGATCTGAATTACCCAGTCGCAGGTTAGCTGATAAAGACAGAAAGGCGTGTCTCACTGCAACCACATTGACATCAATATTGCTGGCATCAACGTTTTTTCCTGCCTATTTCTGAACCAAATGAATCCCTAAATCCATAAAAGTTGGTTCGGAACTGGAAACAAAAAATACTTGCGTGTCACTACTCAGGTTGGAAGATGCAGATGTGATATATACCATCATGAACGGAACAAGTTCTAGAACCAAAGTTCTTATGGTGGAAAAGGGGCCTCCGATATAGCACTAGCACTGTGGCCGCAGAGCAGTGAGAAATTACCCAAGGTTCCAAAGATCACTGCTTTGATCCCTGCACCATCCAATGTGTCTCTGAGCAAGGTAACCTTAACTCGATCCGCACATAAGAACATCAACTAAAATAATATGTCATGTGTTTAATGAGTTTTTAACGAGTCAATTAACAGCTAGCCACTGAGCTGAAAAAAGACCACGGATTATAGATGATTTAAGAGATGTTATTCATAGAGGACAATTAGTGGATACACTACACCAAAGGTCTCATACAGACTACATCTCACCTCCAGGCTGTGGCATTGGTCAATGATCATCATGTATAGCACACAGCGTTCTATTCAAGGATGCACAAATCACAATGTTGTTATAGATCATACATGAGGATATTTCAAAATACTTGAAACCATAATTTTATGTAACCAGATTGCTGGTTACATTCAAGGTTCAAGTTGGGCTTTATTGTTACAACTGTGTTTTTGTTTGGCTCCTCGGACAATGTGGGAGCATAATAAAATACATGCAATTCATATACAGCTCCTTCTCAAAAAATAAATAAAATAATAATAATTGCAACCGCAGGTCGCATTTACTATGAAATCGTATTTCCCGTCAGTCACTCAATATCCCCATACATGGGAAGGCCCCCATATATGGAGATTCCAGCATCTGCATACACTTGTCAACATACTGAAAGCACAAAGTGCTCTAAAATATCCTGGTAGATGGCTGTGTTTGACTCCAGTGTGAGGTCTTTACTGTCAGTGATGATTTGGGGTGCCATGTGATATGCTGGTGTTGGTCCACTGTGTTCCAGAGTCAACACAGCCATCTCTCAGGATATTTTACTTCAGTTTCAGTATGTTGACAAGCTTAAAGGAGCATTCAGTGATTTGGGTGATTTGGAAAAAACCTGGTCCACCCGGTAACAAGATGTGCACATGCACACGCTCTACAGTGGGAGAAGTACAACAGACCAACAGCACGTGCACCAAGGCCCGCCCCCACTCGATCATGATTGGAGGAAGGCCCCTCTCATCCTGATTGGATGAAGGCTTTGCCACCCAAAGCCCAAACCGAAACTAGGGTTTTTTGACCCCAGGGGTTAACTGGGGACAGGGAGGAACTCCTTATATGGTCAGCACACTTTATAGTAGGGAGGATTATCCAAAAAATAAGTGATATTTGAATTAAGTGAAATCACTGAATATACCTTTAATGATTTTCCTTTCCAGCTCGATTTGGCACCTGCCCACAGTGTCAAAACTTTCAAAACTACTAGTAATTAGTGCTGACCATGGTATTACTGTGCTTAACGGGGACCGCATGTAATTCAGACAGGGCATTAGTCCGACTAGCGTCTGCTCCCGTGCTTGCGGTTATGGTTAGGTTAGGAGATGAGGTGGGTTGTCATTTGTCAGACCAATGACTAGTCTGAACAACGTACTGCACCCGTGCTTAACTGACCAGCCAACTGGCCTGACCTGAACCCCACAGAGAAGACTCAATACAAAGCTTACAGCTGTTATCAAAGCAAACCACCTCAACATTGCCACAGGTTGATCACCTCCATGCCACGCCTCATTTCTTTTCTTTCACCTTTATTTATTCAAGGAAGTCAATTGAGAACCAGCTCTCTTTTACAATGACGCCCTGATTACACTGTACATAACATACATTTGAACACAAACACATTATACACAAATACATACAAGACATTTAAATCGAGCAAGTGAAATCAAGTTCTTCAGTTTTAAGACTGATTGTAGACAGTTCCATATGTATATATACAATATATACAAGTATTATATTATTGAAAGGCAGTCTTACCCAGTTCAGAATTAATATCAGTAATTTCTAATAGAAAGTAGTCTTGAGAGCGGGTGTGATGATGGCCTATTGCTTTAGACTGTAATAGGCTGCAAAGATAGTTAGGTAATTTCTTTAAATGATTTTTGTGACATTCGTCTTTATTTTATATTTTTTATGGAGGGACAGACATTAGGCTGACAGGAAATGGGGAGAGAGATGGGGGGAAGACATGCAGTAAAGTCGAACCCGTGGCACACTGCCAGACTGGCTTGAGTAAGGCTTTATAGCCAATGATGCCAACCAACCTTACAGGGCGCCATTGAAAAAGAGACCTTGGTCTCAATTGGATTCCCCTGAAATAAAGGTTTCAATCAATCAAACCTTCTCATAAAGTCTACAGTGATGAGTGAGAAACCCATCTCCGGTTATAAACCGGAGGGCAGAGTGATAGATTGCATCCAGTGGTTTAAGGGAGGACGGGGCAAAATGCATGTATATAACATCTCCATAGTCAATAACAGATACAATTGTGCAAAATTGTGCATTGATGAAATAATGTGTTAAAAAGTAGCCCAGACCAACCAGCCTATTGACAGCACACATTAATATACTTTTCAGATGGCCAAGATTTCTGGATTAAAATATCTTGTGTGGGGAATATTCTAATATTTTGAGATAGGATTTTCAGATTTTCGTGAGCCGTGTGCCATAATCATCAAGATTAAAAAAAAGGTTTTAAATATTTCACTTTATGCGCAATGAATCGAGAATATAGGAAAGTTTCAGTTTTTGAATTATATTACGGAAGAAAAATTACTTTTGCACAATATTCAAAGTTTTTGAGAAGGAGCTGTAGGCCTGTATTCAAAAACAAGAAGAATAAAAAAAAAGAGGTTTAAGTGCCAGGGACGTTGAGACGAGCCCGCTTTCACTATGTACTGATTGCCAGGGACGTTAAGACGAGCAAAAAATATATATATATATATATATATTTTTTTTTTATTCTTTTTTTCTTTTTATCCATATTTTGAAAATTCCTCTAATCTGGTGTGCAGGTGATGACATGCACATGACATGCACAATAGAATTACATTTTCTTTCTTTTGTCCCATTGCCAAAATGGCACCCCCGACCAAAACTAGGGCCCCGCCCCCTGGCGCTGAAAGAGTTTAAGAATAGTTTTGTGACCTAGCACTTACAGTGCTTTAAGGTGTGTGCAAAGTTCTTACTCATATAGGTTATCAACGTGTAATTATTAATTAAAAATAGTGTGTGCATGCAGCATGCTGTGTAAAGTGTGCCCGTGTCCATTGTAAAAAACAGTGCTGTGTGAATAAAAGTGAGTTTGAACTGTCATTTTGCTAAGGTGACAGGGAGACGAGCCCGGAAGGTGGAGGGAGGCATATTCTTTGTAAGTATATACATGCCATGTGGAGGTCAAAGGTCAATGCAGGCTGCCTGTGACCTCTACCGTTTCACCTCCTTCATTAACCCTGTCTGTCATGGATGTGTCACATGCCTGAGGACACAACCACTGAACTAACCGCAATCATTTCATCAGTGCATCGTGGAGTGTGGCGTGGCATGATTTTTTGTATTCTACACTTAAGTATAGAGTACTTGAGTAAATGTACATAATTACTTTCCACCGCTGGAAGTGTACTTGTTTCATTTCATCATCATGGTTTTCCTTGTCCTTTCAAGACCTGAACAGATTTCCTCTGTGGTATATGACAAACAAAAGTATAGTCTTTATCTGTGTTTGGTACAAACACTCTTATATGTCAGCCTGTGTTTGCACACACACACACACACACACACACACACACACACACACACACACACACACACACACACACACACACACACACACACACACACACACACACACACACACACACACACACACACACACACACACACACAGCTTAAAGTGCTTTTGTCAAGCCCAGTGTCAATATTTTGCTTATACATGACCCATGTTACATGAATAAAGTAGTAGTAGTAGTATAGGGCAATAATTAAAATAGATCGTTTCTATTTTAATTATTGCCCTATACTACTACTACTACTTTATTTTGTACTTTTTAGCACTTATTGTGTAAATCAATTTTTACAGTGTTACATAAATAAAGTTTATATTATGATTAGCCTTATTACAAATGAATATGATTTCATCAAGAGTTCCATTGTCTGTGGATTGCAGCGCATGCATGCATGAGGAAAATGTTCACACAGAAAATTATGATTGCATTTGTTTCATGTATTCATTTATATGTTTATATGTATCTATCTTCTATGACTTTTCGATAAATCACTTTTTGGGCATAATTTGTAAAAATGGTTTAAGCAGCGACAAGAGCCTATCCCCATCTACAAGCTTAAAATGCATGTTCTGTATTGTATTTATTTTATTGTATTACTTCATCAAAATCAAATGTGTGTTTGTGCGTGCGTGCGTGCATGCGTGTGTGTGTAATAGTCAGTTGGAACCATGCAGTGCAGAACTGTTGTGACTCGGGAACCGTGCCAACTACAAGGACAATTGTGCAGGGCAAGAGACCGTCTATGGCCTATTTACTGAGCCACAGTACGCAGCCATCTGCATTCATAGGCGAACACGCGTGTGCATGCACAACCGCACATATACATGCACACATACGGTACACATGCACATTCAGCAAGCAGGACTGAATGTATGAAAGTCACAGATTGACCCAGCAGGCATCATTCAGGGGTAATTTCTATAAGAGTAATAATGGACTTCGACGTTTAAATTAAGTCACTAGACGCTTAAACTCACATACTGTACAGTATGCCGGTGCAGTCAGTCACACACACAGTCACACACACACACACACACTCCCTTTTCCGTCTGTGTTCTAAATTTGACCCCCACCCCCTCTCCCACCGAACTAAACTTACGTCAGCGCCCAATGCGCATGGACACCTGTTTGGCCCGCCCCCCTGTCAGTATACCCTGCCAACACACACACGCGCACACACAAACACACAAACACACACACTTCACCGTTACATCTTGTGTACAGGTACATAAGGGTAAAATTGTTTTTTGTTTGGCCGGACATTATTTCGGACATTGTACTAGCATTGATAAGACAGTAGACTATTAATAATACATAATACAGTAAGTTAAAATACTGTGTATATATATATGTATGTATATATATATAGATATCGCACCGGACAAAAAAATCTGGCATCGGCCGAGCTCTACACACGAGCAGACATTCTTGTCGTGTTCTCTTATAATAAGGCAATGTCCACACAGATACCATACTGTTCTGTAGGCTGTATTCACTCACGGGAATATACATAGTAAATCACGTCACATCCTACTGCTCCTATATGCTATCTGGTTGTCATAGTAACGCATAGAATCACACCACAGGATAGAATAGATATCACCACATCTCCCCTTTTTAGAGAGCAAAGGTAGACTTTGGCTCATCAGACCTTGGAGGATTATTTTGCATCTTTTGTTGAAAGATCTGTCCCTGTTATACGATAGGGAATAAGAGTATTAACTCAAGCAATGATTAGTAACTAACTACAATTCTCAACACAATAGAATCACACAGCATAGAATAGATATGACCACTATTGTATTGGATACTTTACTTTATAGTTAGTTAGATACAATATACTGTGTATTTTGCGCCCTGTTACTTAAAGTATATCACTTTGGAGATTTTTGTACTATATTTTATGTACTTTAGGGGTATCATGGATGTTACCACTTGAAAAAGAGATTCTGTCTCAACGTGTTTTTACTGGTTAAATAAAGACTAAATTAAAAAATTAATAAATGAACAGCGAACACTGAAAAATGGTTATAAATGTGTAGCTACAGGAGTTTTTGCATGTGTAGACGCAGACAATGCATGCTACAGTGCACCGAAAGTGTCTTCTAAAACCCCACTGTAGCATGTGCACACAGTGAAATGAAACAGGCAAAGACGTAATATTGCTAACTTGCCTGGCTTGCCTTGCACCCATACCTACTTTTCCTATTGCACGTATTTTTTTTACTCTAGCAAGGGGTGACATAATTCATTCCCACTTTGATTCATACGATTTTTGTATTTTATTTTGTTTAGTTTAATGTAGTTTCTCCTTTCTCCTCTCCTCTCCAGCCCAAACCAGAGAATGCAGTGACCATTGCCGTGTCTACGCGGGTCCTGTTCCGCACGGAGCGCGAGCAGCAGGTGTACGAAGAAAAAGGGGTGGAAGAGTACTTACAATACCAACTGGAACACGAGAACGAACCCTTCGCCCCGGGACCTGCTTTCCCACTCGTCAAGGTCACTGTGCATGCCCTCTGAATAAGTGTACAAATGCATTCTTTACAGTTTACACGCACCCACGCATTGAAATGTAATGGAACCAATTCTAGTTGTCCCACTTCTGTGGTCCCTGCGGAATCACAGAAGCAATTCATTTCACTGACTCACAGCTGACAGGCATTATGTTGTCACATTGCCAATGTCATGAGTTTGATTAGAGGTGACTGCTTAATTGCTACTGCCTTGTTGTCTCCCAACAGGCACTGGAGGCTGTGAATACTCACCTGAGAGAACTGTACCCGGCGAGCGAAGAACTATTCGATATTGTTCTGGTGACCTACAATCATGCACACGTCGGGATACGACTCATCAACACCATCAACCATCATAGTGAGTCTGACAAAACATACATGCATTGCACATGCATCATGCAAGATTTGACCTGGTCACGATTGCCCACTTTCCAATGTAAACATAATCGGTCCCATTTACATCATATTCTTGTCTTTCAATATACTGACTCTGGGAGCGTGGAGGTAAAACAAGTTGGAGGTGGTTGAATGATTTCTGGGACAGTCTGGGACAAAACAACTTTACAGTAGTCAAGGTGATTACTGAAAATCACTACAATAGGGGGAAACACCAAAAATAACCTTAAATGCACTGACACAAGCTCTAATCTGTAGAAATACAAACAAGTGCATGAACAGCTGACTGCCAGATCCTTCCCATAAAACATCCCACAAATGTCATCTTTATCACAGGCTAGCCACTTCCTGTTCAGCCCCTGGATGGTTTAAAATGGTCAAGCAGATCCTCTGGCAGGGTCACGTACAGTGGAGGCTTATTTGTCTTGTGGGACATCAGAATCGGTCAAAAGGCTTGAAGTCGGTTGTTATATAAAAAAAGAAACATGCCGTAGAGCACAAATCAAAGTAACAGAAGAATGCTGCTTCTGTGTCTGATCTCTCTAGTGGCTATTAACCCTGACCTTTCCTGCGGAACCTAAATAAACAAACTATGTTATTGGGATAGCTAGGCCCTGCAGTGAAAGCAAACACTAGATCAACATGGGGGGTATAGGGTGTATCGCACAGAAAGAGACAAGAGATAACCTGCGATACGTTTAAATCTGCACGCGGGCAACATCTCTGATTAATGTCTGATCAATGATTTCACGAGAAGGTTGACTTATCAAGGAGACAGCTAGAGACTGATAAGAGGAGTGTGCACATGCTGGCCTTTATCCAAGGCGCTTTACATAGAGTGTGCATTACATTCACCCATTCATACAGACATACACCAATAGCAGCGGAAACCATGCAAGGCACCAACCTGCTCATCGGGAGCAATTAGGAGTTCAGTGTCTTGCTCAAGGACACTTCGACACTAACTCTGGGGGAGCCCGGGTTCGAACTGGGAACCTTGCGGTTCCCAGTTCCCACTCTTCCCCTGACCCACCGCCACGCGTAACTGTCACTCTGCCACCACCACCCCGCTACCGTCACTACAGTACAGTATACACTACTGTATGCAATAAAATGCAGTCATTTCATGATGCCTTGCCACATGAATGCCATGATTGAACTGTATCTGTCTCACTGACTGGCTTTAGTGTATCAATGTTGATGTGAGTTGAACGTGACTTCAGTCACGTTCAACTCATGCAATGATACAACAGGTTTATTGATGTTATGGCATGGCAATATACAGTAGGTTTGGTCTTGCCAATCAGCTGCAGGCGTGTGCATATAGACTTTGGTCGGGTGAGTAACATAACATAATCTAATAATGCGGGCTGGAGCAACAGGAGAGCTGGGGTGGAGTATACATGATTGGCCTTTAGGCATTAGGACACTGGACATAAGTGTGTTAAAGGAGCATTCAGTGATTTGGATGATTTGGAAACCCCCCCCGATCCACCCCCGTAACAAGATGTGCACATGCACACACACTACAGTGGGGGGACACGCAACAGGCCGCACACCAAGGCCAGCCCCCACTCGATCATGATTGGTGGAAGGCCCCTCTCTATCCTGATTGGATGAAGGCTGGGCCATATAGCCAAAAACGAAACCTGAGGTTTTTTGACCCCAGGGGTTAACTGGGGACAGGGAGGAACTCCTTATATGGTCAGCACACTCTATAGTAGGGAGGATTATCACAACAAAACAAAAAAAAAATTATATTTGAATTAAGTGAAATCACTGAATATACCTTTAAATAAAGAAAAATCTTTGTCAAATCATCAATCATCTTCAGTCAATTTATATTCCAAGCAAGTTTTTAAAAATGAGAAATTTCACTTGTATTGGTGTACACAAAGAAAATAGAAAAAGGCCTAACATGAGGACAGGATGTCAGAACAGAACATCAGATCAGGGCGTGAAATCTAATTACTGTAACTATGAGTCCAGATTAAGGTGTTACATTATTGCAATATTCCTGTCTTCCTGATAGCTCCAGACTGAGTTGTCACTGTCACCAATTGCCTGCCACCAATCTGCCATGTCAACGTGTGTGTGTGTGTGTGTGTGTGTGTGTGTGTGTGTGTGTGTGTGTGTGTGTGTGTGTGTGTGTGTGTGTGTGTGTGTGTGTGTGTGTGTGTGTGTGTGTGTGTGTGTGTGTTGATTGGTATGCTTGTAAATGCGTGCTATAGAGCTGTGCAGTCAGCTTCCCTGACTGACAGTGCAGGCCAGGGATGATGTTACGTTACTCACACCCAGAGCAATGGGGCAGTGCTGTAACTGTAGAATATACAGTACAGTACATGTTGCTTTCGAGCAAGATGCTCCCGTTCTGAAATATGAAGCCATGAGTGCGGAGTGACCCTGAAGTAAACCTGCATTCTCTCCTAATGGCTAACCGGGGGCGACTCCCCTAGTTGCGAAATGAAGCCACATTGTACAGAGGTCAAATTTTCCTATAGAGTTTAA
Source organism: Electrona antarctica (assembly GCF_951216825.1). Lineage (NCBI taxonomy): Eukaryota > Metazoa > Chordata > Actinopteri > Myctophiformes > Myctophidae > Electrona > Electrona antarctica. The sequence continues at coordinate 38,947,760 of NC_136796.1, forward strand.
AGTATTAAAACAATCAGAACCATGAAATGGTATGTCTGAGTTATATTAAAGATGGAGTGCGGGATTTTTGTATTTTTTCAAGTTTTTCCATGTGTTTATGAGGTGTGGTTGTTATGCCCCTCATAATAATAAATGTAAATTTAAAATCAAATCATCATCATCATCATCACCTTTATTTATTCACGGAAATACAGTTGAGGGCAAGCCCTCATTTTCAATGTAGCCGAGGTCAAAATTGAAACCTGCTACTGCAGTGATTCTCTCCTGTGTTCAATGCGTTTCTGCGTTTATGTGTGGACACAGATATCTTTGTCGTGTGGGCAGGGATTTTTTTTAAACAGAGAAAATATCGGTTTTGAAAAAGACCCGTACTCGTGTATATCCTAGGCCTGAGACACCCCTGTACTTGCGTCAAGGCACCCACTTTGAGAACCACTGGTCTAGAGCAGGGGTTCTCAACCCGTGGGTCGCGACCCCTCGGGGGGTCGCCAAATTATTAATTAAAAAACGATTTTTCAAAAATAGCAGACCTACAAGTTCATAGCGCGCCACTCGGTGGCGCGCTATGAGCTTGTAGATCTGCTATTTTTCAATAGCTAAATTATAACAATGCTTAAAACATCAAAAGGGGTTCCCGCCCAAAATGTTTTAAGGTTATTGTAGCAGTCAATTTATATTGGGGGTCGGTAGGGGGCGGGGCGGGGGTCCCGAGACATTGCCAAAGCATTTCCGGGGGTCCCCGGCCAAAAACGTTGAGAACCCCTGGTCTAGAGATATGCTCACACCCGGAACAATGGTGCAATGGGAATCCATGGAGTCAGTCATTCTTTGATGTGACTGTGCACCGTGCCACGTCTCACTCCGTGTCTGCTTCCTGTGCTTCAGATCCTCTATGTAAATAAATAAACAGAACTATAAGTGGATCGTGTAATGATAAATGACGAGAAAACATCGGCGGAGGGAAAAGATACAGACACCATGGTTAGAGGGGTCCCACTCCCTATAGTCCACTCCCACGCTCCTGCACTCCAGTTTCAAGGAAAGGAAAACACTCAAGATCTTCTTATTATTATTATCTTATTATTGGCTGCAGAATGCCAGTAGGCTTATTGAGCTCAGATCCACAACCAAACTCCAAAAATAAACATCACATTGAATTAAATTAAATTGAATCTCGACAGTTTCTCTTGAGATTGAGGGCTATTTCCGTCCTTTCTGTTCATACAGTATGTATCAGTGAAGTAAAAGTATCAATACTGCAATGTAGATGTACTCTATTACAAGTAAGTCCCGTATTCAAAATGTAAAAGTAAAAGTACAAAAGTATCAGCATCAAGTACCAAAGGTAAAAGTGCTCATTGATTGATGCAGAAAATTGTATAAAAAAGTATTTTGAAAATAGTCAGCAATATGCTATTTTCAAATGGCCAAAAATTACAATTATGACCTTTGATGTCTTCAATCACGTAGCAATCCCTAATCAATTGTGGGCGCTGTTGTGGAGTTTGCCGGCCCAGTAAAGGTGAAATCCTCAGGATACAACTGTTGTAGCTCCTCCAGGGAATGCTGAATACATTCCAAAAACGTTGCAATAGACGTTTGGCATTGTGAGGCTAACATTTATGCTACTAGTCTCAGAAGGCTTCTCATTTTTATTTATTATTCAATCATATAAACAAACACGCAAGTTTCCGGGGTAAAGAAAAATAATCTGCAGCATTCTAAAAGCAGCAAATAACAGTCAGTGTCAGGCATCAGGCATGACCCATCAATCTACGCAGGCACAGAGGGACAAACTAGGCAGTTCCCGTGGCTATGGAAAGCCAAATGGGAAAAGGCGAATCATACACACGATACACCCACTGCCATATTTCGCAAAATTGAATGCAGTGATTGCATCCACATTATGTTATGTTATGATGCTACTGTTATCAAAATCAAAAGGGTGGGCCCAGGCTTATCTAGGCCACCCATGGATACACCCCTGGGCTGAAGTGGTTAGTGTGTTTTGTAATAATAATCAAAATCTACAAAGTAACTACAGTTGCTACAGTTTTCAAATAATTGTAGTGTAGATTAAAATAATTGTAGTGTAGAGTAAAAGTATAACATTTTCCTCTGAGATGTAGTGGGGTAGAAGTAAAAGTATTGCCATTTGTAAATACTGAAGTAACAAGTACAGTACGTAATTACTTTACACCACTGTACAGAGTACAGTACAGTATGTATACCAATCTTTCTTCCTGTAGCTACATAATTGGCCCTGCGGCCTCCCGTTTAGCTGTCACGACTTACATTCTCTGCCAGTCAAAAGTTCAGTCCAATCTCTCCCGGGTGTGTGACTGCCATCCTCGCCTTCCTCTCACATTGTCACCTCCACCTTCAATTACTTCCTTACTTGCAGATAGCAGCTGTTAAATTGCACGAACACTCTGGATAGAAGGGTGTAACTGTGTTATTCAATTACTACAAATCAGTCTTATCTCATTTGCACCCTCCCTCAGGCCTCCCCTCCTAGTAAATCCGAAATCATCTGTTAAAATCCTCAGGACAAATTAAGTGGCATATTGCGACTGAGCCAAAATGCAACTGTACACTTTTCTACTGGTCATGGGATTCACAACCATCAACACCAGGATAGTTCAGCAATTATTTGTTGACACCAGGAAGAGGAAGAGACATACCCCTTTAGAGGGGACCGTGCATTCTGTTCTGGAGTGTCCCAAGTGTCCGAAGCATAACAACCTCAGCAGATATCTGAGTTTAACCCGCTTAATTATCTCCACCAGGCTGGGAGGCAGAGATGATATTTCCGCCCCTGTCCGTGTGTGTGTGTGTTGCCCCCCCCCCCCCCCCCCCCCCCCCCCCCCCTAGTTCACCAATATCCAATAGCCTTAATGTGTTCTGAGTTCCGACTGTCATTGTCACTTCAAGGGAATTACTTTCAGTTTAAAAGGAGGACTAAATAACCCCATTGTGTTCTCAGACCTGTTCATCGAGAGGTTCTGTATGACCGGAGGGACCAGTCCTATTGGCTACCTGAAGGCTTGGCGGACCGACCTCTACCTGTCTGCTGATGCTGAGAAGGTCAGGGAGGCACTGGCAGAAGGTAAGCATGCACTGTTAAATCCTCACTGTTGGTCCTTCCTTATACAGACCAGGAGCATTTAACACTAATGTTACACGAGTGTACAACATCTATTATTAATACTTGCAGTAGACCAAAGGTTGCAAACATTGTATGCTGCACAGCGCTACAGCTGTGAAAAGTATTATTCATGAGAATCTTTCATTATATCCATATTATCAAAATTACGAAATGTTTTATATGGCATACAATATGTATTAATTTGCACAGGATGCAAATATTTCAGTATTTCTGTTACGCTACTTTTTGACAGGAATAATTTCTCCCTCTTCTTACACCTGTCTCCTGATACTTGGCACTAATGTCCATGTCAGGCGTCAGCATGTGTCATTATGTCTGGCATTCCCCCGCCTTGAACAGGCTGTGTAAAATCTTTGCAATGCATAGTAATGCAGCAGCTAAATGGCAATTTGTCTTCAACCGATCATATAGCCGGAGGCAATTCTGTCTGTAGCAAGCATCAACTACCTCTCCCTAGAAGGTATACCCAGCCTGTTCGTTTGTTTATTTTTGCTTGTTTGTCCTTTAGCAGGATATCTCAAGCAGTTCTGAATGAATTTGTACAAGACAAACAAAACAAAAACGTTGTTCCTTACTTGTGCAAGGAAGAACTGCTTATCGTTTAATGTTGATTTTCCAAAGGGGTCCGATGATGTTGCCTATGGCCCATGTTTGGCCATAGACAAGCTGCCACCTTAATAATAATAATAATAATAAAACTTTATTTGTATAGCACCTTTCATGACATGAAATGCAGCTCAAAGTGCTTTACACAAAAAAGAAAAGAAAGCCAGGGCATAAACAATACAGTGAGGACATGATTTTTTTTTTTAAAGACAAATAAATCAATTAAAAGCAAGGGTGTAGAAGTGGGTCTTGAGCTGAGCTTTAAAAATGTCTACAGAGGCTGCCTGTCGAAGGTACAGTGGGAGTTTGTTCCACGCCGTCGGCCCGTAGAAGCAAAAAGCTGCTTCCCCGTATTTTTTAGTTGCCATTTTTTTAGGCAAAGCGAGCAGGCCAGCAGTGGAAGACCTTAGGGGGCGGTTTGGGACATATTTCGGCAGGCAGTCATGTAGGTAGGAACCTTGACAAAGGTCATTTTGTAGTCTTGTTTTAGGTCTTGCTTTTAGCTCTTGCATCAATAATTATTTTCCTATGTCTCTCTTTGAATGAAGGCATTGCAGCAGCCACCATGTTCATGTCAGATAAATCGACAGAGGTATCAGAGACCCAGCTACGGGTGGCGTTTGACGGCGATGCCGTGCTCTTCTCGGATGAATCAGAACGCATCTTCAAGGCTCATGGCCTGGACAAGTTCTTTGAACATGAGAGGGAAAATGAGGACATCCTACTGGATCATGTATGTACTGTATACCTAATTATACAACCAAATTCATATTGAACAGTAATGATTTATACTTAATTCATTGTGCTCTGGTGTCATACACTGAAAATAGCCGATCTACAAGCTCATAATGTGTTGCACTGTGATCTGCTATTTTCAGTCATGTCTATCAAGTGCTTATCAATAAATATTTCATTTCAAGCTTTTTTCACACTGTGGTTTTTAGTTCAAATGTTCTCTTACGTTTAATGTGTCAAACGAGTGATGGGTTGGACTATAAAACCTTTGATTCTGTGAAAAAAAAAAGAATAAATTATATCATATAGCCTATACTATATTTAATAAATACCCTTTGTTTAGCGGTTTTCATTTTTCTTTCCTCACAGAATCAAAGGTTTTACGATCATGATTCACCAGGATCCTGGATGGCTTGATTCTAGGCTTAAAATAATTGATATATAATATTTTTGTAAATCTCTATGGGAAAAATGAATGGCAGATTTTTCAGTGGGTCCAGAAAACCACACCCACATGTTATGCCCTATTAGCAAAGGTGCTGTACTGAATCTGCATGTCCTTAATTTGCCATCTCTTGGGCTCTCCTATGCCACTCTTGCACAGGGTCCTCTGAAGGGCTTCTTGGAGGTACTGGGAAAGCTCCAGAAAAAGTTCTATGCGAAGGGACATCGTCTGGACTGCCCCATACGGACCTACTTGGTAACGGCCCGCAGTGCAGCCAGCTCTGGGATCCGGGCCCTGAAGACGCTGAGAGCCTGGGGCTTGGAGATTGACGAGGCCCTGTTCCTGGCAGGGGCTCCGAAGGGTCCCATGCTGGAGAAGATCAGACCCCACATCTATTTTGATGACCAGATGTTCCATGTGGAGGGAGCAGCAGAGATGGGCACCATTGCTGCCCATGTGCCCTATGGCATTTCCCAGAAATATCCACGCAAAACAAAAGTAACCAATAGCTCTATGCCAGCAATTTAGCCTGGGCTGAGATACAGAAAGGGGTGGATCGACGGACAGAATGTGAAAACAGATTCAGATTCACGCAAATAGGAGAATTCGTGGAGTAAGTTGCGTGTGAGAAGATGACATATTGAACAATAAAACACTGTTGAAAAAGACATCTAAATTAAACCAAAATGAATGTGTTGTTTTAGTAGCATCCATGTTGCGTTGGATTATGTGCTTCAGATATTGTACTGTGAACTAAGCAGTGGTTCACAAACGGTGTAGTGTGTCGGGGCATACTGGTGTGCTGTGAGACACGTGCAGGTGTGACTTATTACCATTATTACATTATTATCGTTATGAATTACTGGTAGTATTATGTTTTTTGAGTGGTGCAAACCACTCCAACAACCAGCTTTGTCTGTATCTATGTTTGTGTACCTGTGTACGTGCACAGGTGAGCATGGTTGCTAATGGTTAGTGTGTGACGTCACTGACATAGCTGATCAGACTATATAAGACCTTGCACCACTCAGTTCACACGGGTGTGATTTTTTAATTTACTATATATATCTATACTTTCTTTCCAACACAGTTGCAAATCTATACCCTAAAAACAAATTTAACCAAATTCAACTAGTTTCATAAATAATAAATGTTTACACAGTGATAAGAGTGATAGCACATTTATATAGAGGCTATTTTGCACGGATATGAATACAGGTGTGCCTTGAGATTTTGACTTGGCTATTGGTACCGTATACCCGGGGCACAACATGTTTGAAAATCACTGCTGCAAAGTACGAGGGAATGTATCATTTCCATAATGTAACAAATCCATTGTTTATTTTTTATCTTAACACATTATGTTATCAAGTTATAAATCATAATGTGGATAAAGGTCAGATGAAGGTCTGGAACCTGAGACGATGTTTGATCCTCAGAGTCACGTTACAGTATGCGTTCATCCAGTTACAGCTCCCAATCTCATTGAATTAAAGGAGCATTCAGTGATTTGGGTGATTTGGAAAACCACCCAGTCCGCACCGGTAACAAAATGTGCACATGCATCCCTTCATCCTGATTGGATGAAGGGAAAAAAAGTAATATTTGAATGAAGTGAAATCACTGAATATACCTTTAACTGCTCTATGAAAACCCTGCTGTATATATATATACAGGTTCGATTAGGGGGGGATAGCAGGATCCATGCCGCTGCTTTTGATATCCCCTTCTGGTCATTCATTTTTATTGTCGTTGGGAGGATACGTTTTATCCTTGCTTCTGGTCAGACCGACTTAAATACAAGTGCAGACGTACAGTATATTGTAAGCCCTGCTTAATATGACTCTGTCTTCAGCAGCACAAAAGACATTTCTAGATGAGATGATTTGTTGTATGAGGAAAGACTGGCCGGAATTACTTTTACTATTGACTTTACTATTGACTTGCATCTGAATGAATACACCATTAACAGAAGCACCCAGAGATTACAGTCAAATTGTAGTCAAGTTGCATTTTCAATCGCATGGCATTAGGCTAAAGCTCTATTTAGCTATGGAGGGTCACAGTGAATTAAGGTAATTAGGGAAACATGTAGTAAGTAGCCTATCAATCATTTTAAAGAGTGAAACCTCTGAAATATTTGCTGAAAATATTGATAGTGTCTGTGTTTACCGTTTAGTGAGTTGAATCACTCTCCAAAGCATAAGGTGTCTTAGTTCTAATAATTGTATCGAAAATCTATTTTTATTCTTTTGAAAAGTCACTGTCAGTATTATCATTTGCAATGGCTATTGCAAATTATATAGGTGCTGGCCATAGACTGTAAAAAAAAAAAAAAAAAAAAAAGAGGTGCTGGCCTAACCTCTGCTGCCCCATCTGGCGGAGTCAGGTTAGTGCTGGCCAGCAGCAACTTGAAATTCAATAAGCAGAACATATTATATTTTGTGTTACTGTACATGGCAGCAGCTGAAATTATGTAGACAGTACGGTATATGAACATTTTGGTTTCATATGGTTTTGGTTTTCAATAAATATATTTAAAAAACATATAGTGTGTACTGTGTTGAGTAGTATTGTTCAAATATAGTTCAGTCAGATAACCCACAAATAGATTTAACCAATATCTATTATAGAATGAGAAGTGTGCATATAATATTTTATCTTGGTGTTCGGCTCTGCTACATTTTCTCCCTGCTCCACACAATTAAACTGTAAACACCATCATTAAACATTAAGAGCAGGGAGATAGATATACAACAACAACCCCCCATGGGGAACAGAAATAGCAGAGCCCACCGGTGGTGCTGGGGTGGTGGTGGGAGCAAACATCACATAATAACCAGGAACCATATGCAGAAGGAAGGCAGGAAGAATGCATGCAGTCTAGGTGAGCTTAAATACCCCGCCCAATTGGTCAGCTGACTGCCGCATCAGCGAATGACATGTGGGTCTTGCAAACACTGTATACACCCACATAGTAATGCAGCATATTAACCCCTCGAGTATGTGTGCACCCTTGAGGATAGCATGAAGCCGCTCGAGTATAATCTGACTGAACTAACTCCGGAAGCACAACGTATCATTTCCAAAACAGTATTTTTGCTTCAAAACAGTTTCTCTAAATATGTCAAAAACCTAACCTAACACACTCAATTTGAAAGGCATGAGTATACAAGTTCCAATCCAAATGTGAAGATAGGAAGCAAATGCAGCAAACAAGACGCAAAAGTGTGTGTGTATGTGTGTGTGTGTGTGTGTGTGTGTGTGTGTGTGCGTGCGTGCGTGCGTGCGTGCGTGCGTGCGTGCGTGCGTGCGTGTGTATGAATACGTGCGAATGATTGGTTTGCTTTTGCTTGTAAATGCATGCTCGCTGTACAGTCAGCTTGACCCTGACTGAACTGACACAGTGTGTGCGCACGCACAAGAAATATATCAACTCTATCAACAATTGTATCAACAATAATGGGCTCTATGCGCACATGCCATTTTGGAAAGAACTTGGGCCCCTTCCCTATACTTTATGATACTAATGAAGGCTCCGGTCCATTCTGGTGCTGCTATTGTGCATGTTGCTCACTGGAAACACTGCTACACCCTAGTGGGCCTCAAAGTGTCCTTGAGTGGGTTCCAAATGGTCCCGTACGGGTCTACCTGTATACGGGGCCCCGTACGAGTCTGTATGGAACCTAATGGACCCTTACGGGTAGGGATGTCCTGATCAAGTTTTTTTGCTCCTGATCTGATTCCTGATTCCAAACAGAAAAGTCCTGCCTGATCACATTAAACGACTTTAAACATATTAAATTAACTTTGCCACTCACTTTGCCACTGGAATTGCCACTCGATCTGCCATTCACTTTATGCATGCGTTTACCATTTATATTTATTTATAGAACACTTCTGTCATATCACAATAGTACAATATACAAAATCACATAGGCTACATTATCCAAAATAATATCATGATATGGATATATTGATACCAGGGATGTCCCGATCACGTTTTTTGCTCCCGATTTCCGATCACGTGATCGGATCAGGACAACCCTACTTATGGGTCCATTTGGGTCCATTTGTAAACTCTCAAAGTTATGGGGAGGTATGGGGAGAACCACTGTACACTAAATGGAACAGAGCCTTAATTAGTAGGCTATCATCGGTAACATCTGTGAAGGAATTAAGTAGGGAAGGGGCCCGGAAGTAGGAAGAGTTATTCTGTGTGCATAGAGAGCCCATTGACTATATGTCTATGATTGACTCTACCAACAACAGACTCAACAGCTAGTGTTATTGTCTGTTGCTGCCCTCTGCTGAACACAGAGAGTACTTACTTACTTAATGCCCTGTAGATGTTGGTTGGATATAGGAAAGAATATTCTCAGTATTTTCAGGTGTCTTTGTTGACTGCTTCACATTTGGCCTTTGAAGTTGGTATAGAAACTCTTGATTCCAAAACAATTCGTTTTGGAATCTTCGATGGAGTATATTCTCCAAGCTGTCTCGAGAAGGCTTTCGACAGTATTCACATGTGAATACTGTCGAAAGCCTTCTCGAAATCCACAAAGTTGATACAGTTGCCTCTAACACTCTACACTGCTCAATGATGTTACATGGTCAACACATAATTTCGGAACCCTGCTTGTTCCTCTCTTTGTTGTTTGTATCCCACTTCTGACACTACTTTTTTGATGAATTGAAAATGGTGGGCCCTATAGAGGGTATGCGCATGCATGAAGTGAATGGCAGATCGAGTGGCAAATCGAGTGGCAAAGTGAGTGACAAAGTGAATTTAATGTTGTTTAAAGTAATTTAATGCAATCAAATAGGACTTTTCTGTTTGGATGTATGGGCTGTCAAGGCCAGAAAGTATTTTTTTGCCACTCAGTAGGCGTTCCCGCATAACTCCCCGGTATGATGATGATGTCACGCGCATACCCTCTATAGTAAACAAGTGTAATGCTTAGTTTATGGTGTGTCCAATTACAGTTAACAGTTTTTGTATTGAGTTGTACTTGAAATGTATTGTAATTCTGCAAACTGTTAATAAATCAATCAATCAATCAATAGTGAATCAGTAGTCGTTTGTCTATCCGATATATATCTGATATTCCTTGTATGACAATTTAGATTTAGCTGGGGTTAGACAAAAGGGATGATGCCACGGGAATTGTTGCAGTTGCTGAGGGCACCTTTCTTTGGGATCTTCACAATGATGCCCTTTGTCCAGTCATCCTGTACCTTCTTCCCCTGGCTGTTGAATATGTATATGTATAGGCCTATCATAATCTCCATTGGAAATCTGTGATATGCTTTTCTTCTACACGCCATGGGGTGGCAGCATTGTATTAACATGTGGCTTTCATAACAGCATGCTTTTATTATCACATCTCCCACATCTAATTCTAAGAAACTCAATACGAGTGATTCAGCCGGAAATTCCAAACGCATCAACTGGGGGCCTTAAACTGCTTTGGAATAAGAGAAAATATGCCTTTGTTAGTAATTGTTTATCATGGATGTATTGGTAATTACCCACCCATTGACCTCTCACAGCTCCACATTTACTGATGTCTGACGGATAGTGCTAATAATATTCATTCAGGTTCACTGGGTCTTGCTGGCGTTTTTTGAGTTTGGGGTGTGATAATAATAATAAAGAGCAGCCGAGTGACTGCCAAGTGCACAAACCCCGTCTTGGCCCCGCCGGCCTCATATTGTTAACAACACCACAGGGACAGGAAGTGCAGCTAAATGTTGATAGATTGAGGAATTTAGATTTTATGACCTCAGAAAGCAGCAGGCTGATTCTGTTGGTGTTTAGTAAGCGTGGAGATGATGCAACTGCCACACACACACACACACACACACACACACACACACACACACACACACACACACACACACACACACACACACACACACACACACACACACACACACACACACACACACACACACACACACACACACACACACACACACACACACACACACACACAGGAGGAGAAGACCCCCCAGGGACTGAAAGAGGACAGAATAATACAGTACTCCATCACTTCACACAATCATCAGGCGCTAAAATTCACTGCAATGCGATCATATTCTGTAAGTGGTCGGTGGAGCTAAACGGAGCCATATAGCAGGGTTGATCTACTACTATAGGATATACAGTATGCAGGGATACTTCATAAAGGATCCATTCTGCATATGCATTAATGAGCAAATGAGAAAGGAGTAGGAGTTGCATAAAGAGACAATAAGCTGTATTACTGTGACAATCGTGTATTACCATGTTGGTTGACCAGATGTGGCCTGCTGCAGGTGAGACGAGGTTGGGGGTGGGTGTACGACTGTACGCCGCAGGGGTTATTACTAGGCCTCCAGTAGTGTTAGGAAATGGCACAAGGTGTGAGAATGAGAGTCTGACAAGAACATAGCAAGGTGATTAAAGAGAGAGAGAGGAGAGAGACACAGACAGGGGGGAGGGGGGGGACGGGACTGGATATATATATTTTTTGCCCCAAAGACATAAATTATGTGCAGATCTGGCATGTTCATCTACCTTAAGTGTGTGGTTACTTACTTACTTAATCCTCTTCATGCTAGGTAGCACATAAGGGGCCCTATTATGCGTGTCTTAAGTACCAGGTCTTATGACTTAACTTAAGACCTGGAGGCGTGGTCAATGCTGTTTGGCCACTCAGAATAGCCAAATGGCATTGATCACGCCTCCAGGTCTTAAGTTAAGTAATAAGACCTGGTACTTAAGACATGCATAATAGGGCCCAAGGTCTTCACCAACGAACGCCAATGCTGTCTGTCTTCTGCCCAATGTTGCAGTTGGCCCCAGGTCCATCCCAACTCCTTCATCTCTCTCTCCACTGATCTTCTCCAGGTCTCTTTGGGCCTGCCTCTCTTCCTTTTCCCAGGTGGTGTCCATCTCATTGCTACCCTTGGGATGGCACTTGGGTCCATTCTGCAGATAAGTGTGTGGTAGTGTGCTTTTAAACTTCTGCTCATTCTAAAAGTGGAGTAGTAGCCTTTGAGAGGAAAAAGGTGGTTGAAGGACATTTGGCAGACAATACAGTCCCACGATGACAAGCCAATCAGTTTCCCAAAATATTGTGCCCTTCAACACCCAATGACTTTCTTTTGTAAATTCAAATTGTTATTCAAAGTCTTTAATAAAGAAATGTAGGCCTTAACAATCTTTCCCTGTTCCTTTCCAATTTCATCTGATTAAGAGAATGCCAATACAAATGCCATGCCGGCACTGTGATTGCATGACTAATAAGCTTGAACTTCTCATCAGACACTTTTAATGTGCTGCATCTGTCCATCACTGCTGTCTCAAGAATTGTGTGCGTTAGTGCAGGGGTTCTCAACGTTTTTGGCCGGGGACCCCCGGAAATGCTTTGGTAATGTCTCGGGACCCCCGCCCCGCCCCCTCCCGACCCCCAATATAAATTGACTGCTACAATAACCTTAATAATAGAGACAATATATCATAAATAAATACTGAAACCAGATATAATCATTAGGAAGGTGTATGCATGTACTATGTGTACCATGTAAACTCTTAATTTTCGATTTTCCATCCATTCAGTTGGGATTTTTTTTTTTTTTTAATAATTTGGGGACCCCCCAAAATAATTTGGCGACCCCCCCAAGGGGTCGCGACCCACAGGTTGAGAACCCCTGTGTTAGTGCATGTACTGTACTGCAACCCATCTCAACTCCTACTACAACTACTACTACTTACACTACACTTTAATGTCACGTTAAGTTTGAGTGTGGAATTCCTTAGTGCAAGCTACCTGAATAGTTCCTCTGTTTTTAAATAGCAAATAATATAAAATATCCATAAGAATGAATGGGAATCATGTATCTAGTCCAGTCATATACATCATTTTATACTTTGTTTTACTGAGAACAAGGTTAGAAATAATTTTAGGGTTAAGCATAGTTAAGTTGGGGTTAAGTTTACAGTAGGTATAGGGTTAGGTTTAGGCATAGATTTACTGAGGTTAAGGTTAGGTTTAACCGTTTAAGCATAATATACTTAGGTTATTTAGGAATACCAGGCCGCGCAGTTCTCCAACAATGTGCTGGGCCGTCTGCACCACCCTCTAGGGCTCTGTGGTCGAGAGCACCAGGTGGTGAATGATGCAGCTCGTCAGGATGTCTCGATAGTGCTGATAGCAATAGATATATCTTGAGGATGTGCTACTTTGCTCTCTTCTTTGCGCCTTGCAGTCGACAATCAGCTTCCTTGGTCAGCTTGACCCCCCCAATGACACCACCACCATGTCAGTGATCTGACATCATCCCTGTATTGAGCAGGCCGCATTGGTGGGCTTTTTAGCCTTTATTGATCGATTACAATAAGGTAGACACGAAACAGGGAGAGAGATGGGGGGGAAGTCACACAGTAAAGTTTGTGGGATCGGGACTCGAACCCGCAACACACTGTCATGCTGATTTACCAGCCAAGGTGCCTGCTGGACCGCTAAGCCGGGCCACCGTGAGCATACTTGATGATGTTGGAGCTGTGCATGGCAACCTGGCAACGGCCCGACAGGAATCCATGTAGCCAGCTGCACGTGGTCGGGTGCAGGCCTGGTGTCAAGCTTGGCAGAAAGTGTAATCCACAAACAGCATCCGTACACAACAAGTCCCGTCCAGGTGAGAAAGGGTGGTGTGAAGCGCCATGGCAACTGCATCGTCAGTAGATCTATTTTGACAGTATGCAAATTGCCATGGGTCCAGCATGGCAGGCAGCATGGAAACAAAGTCCCTCACCAACCTCGCAAAGCATTTAGCTGACAACTGAGAGGAGGGCCACAGGTCTCCAGTCGTTCAGACATGTTACCTTGGGGTGCTTGGGGACAGGCATAACGGTGGACATCTTGAAGCCGGTCGGAACAACAACAGACTCTGAGAGGGAGAGCTTGGCATTACAGAGACACTCTAATAGCTTGGCTGAGGCAGCCGATAGCTGCCTGCAGTTGACAGCAGGTATAAGTCTGTATCAGGATAAGTGTGTGTGCGTGTGCGTGTGTGTGTGTGTGTGTGTGTGTGTGTGCATGTTTCCTGTGTGAACTGTGCATAACTGAATAGGATGGGATAGGGCAGCTCAGAGTATACTGAATTTTACCGGTCCATATATGGCCATATACTAGCGATCAGGGATCTTGATTTATGCCCATAATTGGGACAAGGATTGACAAACAGACAGATCTCCATATATGCCCATATATCGCTCAAATTGGCGGTGCCACATACTATAGGCGTGGCGCTAGAGGTGAGGGTCGCGGAGCGGCCCCAAGTTCTAGTATTTATCATATCCTCCATCCCTCCCTTACTTATAGGGCCTTGCAAACGTGAAGCGAGGAACGCAGGCGTTAATTGTTGCCTGGATCAACACAGGTCTCCTCCTGGTCTGTTGAAGAGGGGTGCAACAACGCAAGCGTAAAAAGAACAGAATCCAGGTCTGGTGAGTCGTGGGCGTGTGCACGTAACGAGCACGCGCGCAACAAATTCACGGGAATGCTCTCACGTAAATACGCTTGCGTTGTCGCACCGCGACTTCTCCGAGCAAAAACGCAGGTCTCATTGAAAATGAACTATAGGCGCGTTTTATCGCTCCCCGTTTGCAAGGCCCTTAATGCAGCATTCACACTGGCCGATACAAAAGATACAAAGCTACAGTAGCTAAAGAATTTGTAGCTTTAAGCTTTGTATCTTTGTAGCTGTTGTAGCTTTTGTAGCAGCTACAAACGTTGGATGTATCCTTGTATCTTCACGTCGCTGCGTGGCTTCCATTGAAAATAAATGGTGCCCTGTAGCTTTGTAGCTGCCAGTGTGATTGATGCGAACACCTGTTGCCTTCTAGCTCCCCCCACGCCCCCCCACCCCCCCTGTCTCGTTCTCGTGTGAATCTGCTACTTGAATGACACATAACAGGGAACACCCAGAGAGGAGGACACTTAGCTCTAATGCATGATTGGAACGACAGCTGAATTGATCAGGGACATTTTTTTCTTTCTTTCTTTTTATTTTAGAGGAGCTATTCATAAGTCATTCAATGTCCAGGACTACCAACATCCGTCCAAAAGTTTCCATCAGTGTGAGAGGAGAACTGAGAACCAGTGATTTTTTAATAATCACTGAAAACATTAAGTCTAATATGTATGTATTTTCTTATGATCACTGAAAACATTAAGTCTAGGTACTGTAATATGATCACTGTAAATATTTAGTCTAAGTGGTTCTCAACCTTTTTACACAGAAAATATTATAGGAGGTGATAATAATGATATATATTTTTTTCATCATTGTAAAATTGTGTTTATCGTATGATCTAGTATAGGGCCCTTAAGGCCCTTGGCTCAGGTCACCCCATGTAAATAACTTTTTCATCCAGGGCACCCCTGAATTACATTGTTACTTTATAGCACCTTTTGTCATATGAATGTAAATATATAAATCTTTCCCCCAAAGATACAGTAATGTCACTATATGAAAACTGGAGATAACATTTGTTTCCATTAGGACAGACTGCAAATAACTTTTAAACCCCAGAATTTTTATTCTCAGGGAACATTTACCAAAAATAGTCAATCTACAGTACAATCTCCTAACATGTCACAGCGTGTCACAACGTGAACTTTTGATCAGCTATTTTTGGTGAAGAGACTTCACGTGTACTATAGGCTGAAAAGGAACGCACCAAGAACAGTTTAACTTGGGTTTCACTAAGTATAGAGAAGTGGTGAAACTGAAGTGACATAGATTAAATCAATTCCAAATAATTATCAGTACTCTGAGGCACCCCTGGACTTGTGTCAAGTGCCACAGCGCCCACTTTGAGAAGCCCTGCTCTACAGTTTGTTTGTAGCAGACAGAAACTGCATGTAGTTTGGACGTAGAATGGTTAATGGGAGAAACAGGTGTTAGACACCATCACATACTGTGGAATATTTGGGCTGGACTTGTTGGTCTGCGAAGAGCAGCTACAAAACATGCATGATTTAAAAATAAATCTCCCCAGGTCTGAATAAACATTGTTAAAGCGTGTCCACTCACGTCCACTCAATATGTGAATGGACGTGGCGATTGTGCGGTTAATTCACATTTAGCGAGTGGATATGTTTTACTTTTACAGACTATTCACCTTCATGTATGAACATACATAACATATTTAAAGGTATACTAGGCAAGTCTGTGTGTGTACAAACACACTCCTCCTCCTCTCTCTGAAAGGCAAACAGGTGCCTGTCTGTCATGCTGTAATTGCTTAGAGAGAGCACTAACGAGCACAGAACAAGCTTGACATGTTTATGGCCCAATCAATAAACACAGTGCTGGAGAGAAGCCTTACAGTTGTGACCAATGTGGGAAGAGTTATATTCAATTAAGTACATTAAAGGCTCATCAGCTCATCCATACTGGAGAGAAGCCATACAGCTGTGAACAATGTGGGAAGAGTTTTACTGAATTAAAGAGATTGAAGTCTCATCAGCTCATCCATACTGGAGAGATGCCATACAGCTGTGAACAATGTGGGAAGAGCTTTACTGAATTAAAGAGATTGAAGTCTCATCAGCTCATCCATACTGGAGAGATGCCATACTGCTGTGAACAATGTGGGAAGAGTTTGAAGGGTAAACAATCATTCAGTCTCATCAGCGCATCCATACTGGAGAGAAACCTTATCATTGTGACCAGACAGTGTGATAAAAGCTTCACCCAAACAGTTGTCTGAAGATACACAAGGAAACACATTCTGTAGAGAATTGTTATAACTGTGACGAGTGTTCTAAAAGCTTCACTCAAAATTCTAGTCTTAAGAGACACCAGGAATTTAAACACACTGGAAAGAAGCGTTTCTGCTGTGAACATTGTGGGAAGAGTTTTTGGGAATCTGCAGGATTAAAGGTTCATCAGCGCATTCATACTGGAGAGAAGCCCTACTGTTGTGGACAGTGTTATGAAAGTTTCGCCTCAATGCCTAGCCTTAAAAACACACCAGCAAAAACATGCTGGAGAGAAGCCTTACTGCTGTGAAGAATGTGGGAAGAGTTTTACTGAATTAAGGAGATTAAAGTCTCATCAGATCATCCATAGTGGAGCGAAGCCTTACAGCTGTAGCCTGTGTACTAAAAACGTCTCCCGAATGGATCATCTGAAGAGACATCAACTAAAACATACTGGAGAGAAACCTTACAGCTGTGAAGAATGTGGGTAGAGTTTTACTTAATTAAGGAGATTAAAGTCTCATCAGATCATCCATAGTGGAGCGAAGCCTTACAGCTGTAGCCTGTGTACTAAAAACTTCTCCCGAATGGGAGAGACATCAACTAAAACATACTGGAGAGTAACCTTACTGCTGTGAAGAATGTGGGAAGAGTTTTACTTAATTAAGGAGATTAAAGTCTCATCAGATCATCCATAGTGGAGCGAAGCCTTACAGCTGTAGCCTGTGTACTAAAAACATCAACATCAACTAAAACATACTGGAGAGAAACCTTACTGCTGTGAAGAATGTTGGAAGAGTTTTCATCGAGCACAATCATTAAAGATTCATCAGCGCATCCATACTGGAGAGAAGCCTTACACATGTGAACAATGTGGGAAGAGTTTTCATCGAGCACAATCATTAAAGATTCATCAGTGCATCCATACTGGAGAGAAACCTTATCATTGTGATCAGTGTGGGAAACGCTTCTCTACAATGTCTGGTATTAAGGCACACCAGAAAATTCACAAAAATACGGTTAATGCTGTGAACAATGTGGGAAGAAAATTAATCAATCAGCATTATTAAAGGCTCATTAGCTCATCCATACTGGGGGGAAAAACATACAGAAACAGTTGTAGTAAATTTGAATTAAAAAAATAATCTAATCAAAATTAATCGCATGTTTAATGGCATATAAATATCTGACCTGAAAAGCTATTTCTTTTTTCAATTAAAATTTCAATTAAATTAGTTTTTAAATCTAAATTTCTCATCCACTGGGCCTGATCGGTGGTCTGATCAGCACGCCTGAAACTAAGCATGATTAAAAAGCGTAATTGTTTTTAAAAAATTTTTTTTTTATATTAATCAGTTCAAAGTATATATATATATAGCTTCAACCAAATATATATACACACATCATTTTTTATATTAATCAGTTCAAAGTGTATATATATATATAATATGCTTCAACCAAATATATACACTTTAGGCTAGTTGAGGTAAGTGGGCTAACTAGCTTGGCTATTAGCTGCAACTTGTGGAAGTTGCAAGTAGCAAATTAAAATGATTGGGGTGTGTTTTGCATAATTAGTTAGATGGAATAGCATACACACAGTCCCTTTGGGTCTATTTTTGAGTGGTGTAAACCACTCCTACAACTGGCTTTACGTCTGTCTGTCTGTGCAAAAAGAATGAGCATGGTTGATGCTGATTGGTTGATGCTGATTTCATTACGTCAGACATTACATCAGAACACAGCTGATCAGGCTATATAATACCTTACACCACTCAGTTCACACGGGTGTGATTTTTACACAATGAAAAGCTTAAGATATAAAGCCTGAGTTATAGTTGCACACGGATATTGTGCACCGAAAATAGCTGATCTACAGCATTGCGCTGTAACTTATTCTGACTTTGTAGATGTGCTATTTCTGTTTAGCTGCGTTTAAATCAGGTGTTACCGTTCAGGGTATGCGAGTTGCCTCCGATAAAGATCATTAACTAAACCCAATTTAGCCCAAATAACAAATACTCACACCACCAGCTGGCACTGTCGGTGACGGTTCTAAATCAAGTTAATTTGTTCACAAGTGAGTAGCTTCGTGTCCCCTTGAATTCCATGGCTGTGTCTTAAATAATGAATAGATATTTTTACTCTAATGATACTGGAACGGACGGTTCTGTTGCCCTCAAACGATCTAAAGTGCTCTGAATTTGATAGGTGCTGCACAACAACGATGGTAGGCCTATATGGACAGCACATAATCACTATCAATAAATCATGTTTGTCCATAATGGCTATAATGTATCACAAGTCTGTGAGTACATATGCATTTGTAAATGCTCTCTATCTGTGTATGGGTGCATGCGTGTGTACGTGTGTGTGCGCGCGTGTGTGTGTGTCAGAGAGAGAGTGAGTGTTCACCACGTTAGACCGCCTAATTCTTCCCAGTATAACCCAACAATAAATGAGAATGGATTTCCTTTGTTCCAAAGACACCAAGCTCGCCTGTAAACTATGCAGTTAAGCCCTGCCACAGTGGAACACACACAAACACACACACACACACACACACACACACACACACACACACACACACACACACACACACACCCCCCCCCCCCCCCCCCAAGTTATGTTGATATACATGCAAATGCGTGTGGTTCGGGTGTCCCAAGATACATAATTTATTTAAAAGAAAGAAAATGTTCTGCTTTTGTTGCGTGACTCATGCACGCCTGGAGACAAATTAATGAATCACAAACTCCAAAAGACTTGGTGTGGTGGACATGCTCTCTTCTTGGCACTTGTTAACATCATTTGGCAACACATCAGTAAAGTTCGAGACTGGGACATTAAATGAGGCTGATTTATGGTGAAAAGGTTTTTGCTGGATATATTTCTGCTAAGGGCAAGTAAGGACACATTCCGATAGGACTGACTGCAGGAGAGATTGAGAGACAGACTTCTATACAAACACAAGCTGCCTTCGCCATCAACAAGCGATCAACAGACCCCAGACCCTGAATCAAATTCCAACTTCCAGGTGGCTAGCTTAACAGCGCCATGCATGGGATTCACCAGTGTTACTTCAGGTGTTCTCCTAAATGTCAGAGAAAAGGTCTCCCCTAATGAATGAACTAACTATGGTTGTTTAAGTTCCCCCTAAAGTTTTCTACTGACTGGAGACCACCCACCTGTGTCTTTGGACCGAGACGGCCAGAGGCCTTTCAGAGTATGGTCTGGACCAAAAAACCCACCTCATCTCGATTAGAGAGAGTACGGTGAACACACATGACTCATGAGGTATGCTGCCTATTGGTGTGTTTAGGCCAAGCCCCCATGCAGAACCGAGAGGGATAAGTGAAGTTCGGCCCTCCTGGTGGCCAACTCTGGAAGTGCAACAATACATGAACGAGCAAAAGCGGTTGGGCTCGACTCACAAGCTTGCGCAGGCGAGACGACCACCTTCACCAAACATGATGCCCCTCTGTACAGGACGAGCCCCCATTTGTAATGACTCACTGAGTCTAGGACGGTTATTTTAAATAAGGCAAGGTGGTTAAATGCCAAAAGTTGTTTTATTGTAGTTATTCTTTTGTGGCATACAAGTTAGTGAAACAAAGTTTCCAACAGTAGCCTTGTCCACGATTATAAAAATAAAAATGAAGAAAACCCAGTGGATTGTAATGATAAAATTTAGGCTATGTATCCGCTCTTTCAAAGGATTTTTCTTAGTCCTATCAAATACATTATGTCCAACCCATCTGTCATGAGACTGAGAGACATATTGAACATAATGGAACAGTCCAGCAACTGGTCCTTGTGAATAAGGCATATCATATTGGACAAAACTTTCAAGAGAACGTTATAATCACATGACATGCACTAACGCTAACCAGCTCACATGCACTAATGCATTAGGTTCACACGGGCAGATGGAACGATGCAAAGACGCGTTGTGAGTTGATTTGGAGCAGCTACACGCATCATTGTGTCATGTCGCTGGCTTCCATTGACAATGAATGGTAGGCTGCATCATTTCATCTGCCCGTGTTAGCGCAACATAACACTAACCAGCTCACATGCACTAACACAAACACCCTCACATGCACTAACCAGCTCACATGCACCAACACGAACACGCTCACATGCACTAACACTAAGCAGCTCACATGCACTGATCAATGAGCTGTCAGCCCCGTTGCCAAGGACACTCAATAGATACAATAAAGGTGCGCTCAGTGGATCAACAATAATATCCTTTCTCTCGCCCGCTCTCTTTCCCTCTCTGTGTCCGATGTGCATGCATAGGTGCGCTGTCACTCTGTATCCTATTTCTCTCTCTCTCTCTCTCTCTCTCTCTCTCTCTCTCTCTCTCTCTCTCTCTCTCTCTCTCTCTCTCTCTCTCTCTCTCTCTCTCTCTCTCTCTCTCTCTCTCTCGTGAAACAGTGGTGTCGGAGCACGCAAGCTCTCTCACTAGTAATAGATTCCATACCCTGGAGGGGATGACTGGACGTACAGCTGGATTTGCACTCCACAGCCCAGCAGACACATGTCCCATTGCATGGAGGGATGGTGAGATTATGAATGAAATCCCAAATTGGCAGCGTACAAAAGAAATATGATGCTAATTAGTATTGACCCTTCACTAGTATGAGATTAGCTGCAGACAAACACAGAGGTGAAAACAATCATCTTTGCTCTGCTCTGTCTGGTGGACATAACCATGTAGTCAGCCTAACCTTAAGTTCTGCATGGACCTCCTATTGCTGCAGAGTCTCCCCAACTCTTACACTTACTACTGTACTGGTGCGATCTCCGATTTCCACTTCATGTGCCTGTTCTCTCTCATTCCTTCCCGTCTCTCTCTCTTTGTCAGTCCATCTCCTGGGCCAGCCTATCCCGTCTCTTTCTCTTGCTGTCCATATTTCACTCACAAGCATCTTGCCTCATAGTTTCCATCTCTCCTCCCTGTGGACCACCTTGCAGCGAGTAATCACCTGAGACCCAGAATGGAGGTTCCATCATGACTGATGGCCTGTCACACACATGACGACACACGAGACAAATGAGAAGATGCATGGTTGCACCCCAACACACACACACACACACACACACACACACACACACACACACACACACACACACACACACACACACACACACACACACACACACACACACACACACACACACACACACACACACACAGTCATTTTATCAAGGTGGACATGTGCTCCCCCACAGTGTCATCCTGGTCTGTATTGATATCTTGCATGGATTGATGAGTTGGTGGCCTCAAGGATTCCACAGAATCCCATGGATCCGTCTGGAAATATTATTATATTGTGTTGATTTATGACTTGAGGTTATTAGCAGGTTGTTAAAAAGAATAAATCTAGTGGGCACAGTGGTAGATTAAGAGTGTCTGCTAAATGCCTAAATTGTAAATTGTAGATGGATGGATGTTGAGCATGTTATCACGATGTCCCAGGTTGTAATCTCTCTTTCTTGCCCATGATTTATGTTTGTCTGCGCTTGTGTTGAAGTATATAAAAAAATCACACTTGTGTGAAGTGAGGGGCGCTTGTAACCTGTGTGACCCGTTACAATAGAGGGGTTATGGCTATAGCATAAATATAAATACCTGCTATATTTATGTTGGGTTTTGGACTAGTTACCAGAAGTGCTATGATCGACTATGGAGCCAGGTACCAGAATAAACACCAGTGTACAGTTTTCTCTCTTGTTGGAAGTTAATGAACTGTGAACACTTCCCTTTTTAATATTAATAAATGTAATTATGAAATAGAAAAATAATGAAACACACATACAATTACTCAATTCAATTCAAATAGAAAATACAGACCCGGGTATCAAAACAAAATAAATCCTATTTGGCCAATATCTAAATTCACATATCAAATTCCCTTCAGTCTCTGTTACTGATGTGCACTCAGCATATACTGTAGAACCAATTGTTTGATTCACCACTAATAGTTCAGTTCACACCACTGTGGGGTGGTCAGGTGGTGTGTGTACTCGTCCTACTGCACAATATGTGCAGTGGAGTTCTGATTTTCCTACCACACTGTTGAGTGAGTTGGATTGTGTGGGTATCGAGACAGTCAGCGGATCAACGCTCCAATCTTCTGCATGCAATTGTTATCTTCTGGTTCATCTCCGTGGGTTTAGCTCGCCATGCTGGACATCAGCAGAATCAAACTCCAAGGGTTTCCAAAAACCTGACCATGGGTATCTCTCCAACAAACACAAACTTCGACACCAGGTCACTCTGGCTTTACCCACACTTGTTCTGCACACAGGGCTTAGCTTGCTCAAACAGGAAGTGTCATGTTCAAAATAAAAGCACTCATCTCAAAATAACGACTTCACTTAGTTGACATTTTCTTTAGTTTAGATTAATCATATATATATTAACCCTTTGTATCCTGACAGCTTATCTTAACTATAGTGTCTTAATATAATTAATATGGCTCACCATATAAAATATACATTATGTTTGGGACACATTTCAGGTCTTTTCAACCCTGGGTTACACCCTCCCCTCTTGAATCTATGCACGTCCCTGTGCCTTGGCACGGCTGCTTGGTAACAGGTTTAAGGGGATGGGGTGAGCAATTATCAGGTCTTAGGAATGGGCTGAGGTAAGTGTCTTTGGCTTTGGTTTCCATTAAGGCTTCAGTGAAAGCGGTGCTCAGACCATGGAATAAGGACTGGACAAGGGATATCAGTGGGTTCCCAGGAGCTGAATACTGAAATCTTTCAGGTTCTCCTCTGTTTCTTGTTGAACGTCGGACAACACTTGCTTGACCATCGGTTTCAGCATCTTCAGCTGGCACTGCATCATCAGTTGCCACTGGAACATTTTCAATTTCCGTTTCCTTTTCTTCCACAGGGACATCCTTTGTAGGAGTTTGTGAAGTTTCATCGATAGGAGGTTCCTCTTCAGTAGTCTCGTGGACATTCATCGGTAAGTATACTTCGGTAAGTTCTTCAGTGTTTTTATCCTTTTCAGTTGTCTCATCAGCAGTAGAAGGTAAGTACTCATCACCAGAAGCGGCTGGTGGAACATCAGGTACGTTTCTCACTTCTGTACTGCGTAAGGGATCAGGTAGGTACTCTTCACCATCTAGGCATCATCATGTAAGTGATCTCCTCCTGGAGCAACATCAGGTAGGTCAATGTCATGTATTGTCTCCGTTTTATCTTGAAAGCTTGGATCAGGGCAGTTGTTTGCTCTGGGAATTTCATAGACTGCTGTAAATCTGGTGTTTTCCACCGCAGGCTGCTCTCTGAACCACTCATAAGGAATTTCATCCCCAGACTCAGAGTTCTATAAAAATATTATTGTTGAGTTTGACAGCGGCACCGCTTTACAAGCATTAGAACCCCGTTTGCCATACAGTCAACCATTTGCAGATAATCCTGATGTCACATTCCATGTGAGGGCTTTAGCAGCAGTTTACACACAAAGGGTGGGGAGCAATGTTACGCAGACTTACCTTGACGAGTTAAAGGGCATAGCCAAGCTGAGTGGAAAGGATTTTGAAGAAGTGTTGAGGGATGTCATGTCACAAATAGCAGGGTCTATTGGTGGTGAGCCCACTGAGCAATGCACTTCTAAATCTACAGAGAACCCTGATCCGAGAGCAGAGCCCAGCAAACCGTCACAGTTGTCTGTCACTTCCCCTTCTTTTAAACCTGCCATATCTCCCATCAATACTGCCCATTCCCCCATGTCAGGCCCGACTGATATTCAACAGGGTGCGACATAGATCAAGGACCCCCCTGACTCTAAACCCCAGTGAGCTCAATCCACCTGAAGTGCAAAAGATTGTGGTGGAGCACATTATTCGAAGTCAGGGACAAACCCTCCCATCCTCACTCTACCGTGAGATTGAGAGCCTTTTCAGGAAAGCTCCCTAAACCACACAGTGAAGTTGACTGCGACACTTGGCGTTCTCACACCGAATTGATGATGAAAGAGACAGTGTCTGACCTTGAGAAAACTCGCAAGATACTTGAAAGCCTTCTCGTCCCAGCTGCTGATGTCGTCAGGCACCTTGAGACATTTCAGGTCTTTTCAACCCTGGGTTGCACGCTCATATCATCATACATTATCATACATTACATTCCGTGATTCACTTTTATCTTCAATATGTACTTTGCTCAGCCAATCAAATCATCGCTATGGGGTGATCAGCCAATCATCAGCCAATGTTTGTGTTCACACACACCTGGAAAGCTGGGCATAGGATGTTTGTGTTCACACACACCTGGAAAGCTGGGCATAGGAGGGGCTAGCTCCCCTCAAAAACTGAAAGGTAAAGGCTTGTGGATTGAGCATTAGGAGCAGCATAGCATTAGCATAGCGGGGTGGCAAGGGAATGAGTTGTTTTACATTGTTTAAGGCATTACATTTTTTGTATTGGCCGAATTGAAAGATGCTGCGATTACACAGTCAGCAAATAAACTGGTTGAGCCAAGTGAGCTGCAGTCCCCTGGTACTGAAATATTAAGAGCACAAACCAGATTATGGAGGCAAGTAAAATAGTTAAGCATGCATTTACAGCAGAATGTTGTGTTGACACTCAGATCATTAAAATGCTTCGATCTTCACCACAGGGTCATTGAATACCTAGGCCTACATCATTACACCCTCCCACGGGCGTGCATTGAGCTCGGTTAAGAAACCGTACCAAAAATCCAGGAATGGGCGAGGTTTAGCCATTCCATGCCAATCATGGAAATACATTTAGAGCGTGATTAACCATTCACATAACCGATGGTGCCACTAAAGATATATATTACTCTGACTGGTTTGGTTTGCCTTGCCATGCAAAAACCTCCCTGAAAAAAATAAAATAAAATCACGCTTGTGTGAAGTGAGGGGCGTTCTTATCATCATACATCATCACATTCCAACAGCGTCCTCAACTTTTCTGTCCTCACTTTTTATCGTCACTTTTTAGGCTCTCAGCCAATCAAACCATCGTTATGGGGTGCACACGCCACACGCACACACAAAGCTGGGAGGATCAAACCCTGCACGGCGGCGGGACGGTTCTAGCATTCTTGTGTTCGTTTTACGTGCCCCCATGACAATAAGGTTAGAAACTAGAAAAGTAGTTACTGCAGAAACTGTGTGGGCTCGCTGAAAACCTGCAATGTATATGATGTACAGTAGAAAATTCCCTGATCTAGTACAGTCCAGGTTTGAATGCGTTGTTATATAGATCTAGATGTGTTGTTATAGCAACCACAGATAGCACCTCTGTGTGAACCTAGAAAGATCTGACCCTTCGTCATGTAAAAACAAAAGATCGCTGGAGCGAGCCCACAATAAGTTTAGGGTTAAGGTCTCCACACACCGGGCGCGAATTCGGATTTTTAAGCAGCGGTTCTCCATCGATTTTCCGAAAAACGCGGCCGGTGTGCAACCACCTTTAGGCCTAGTTTTCCTGGGTTATGAATAGGGTTAGGTTTAACCATTTAGGCATAGTTTACTGAGATTACGTTTAGGAATACCAGGCAGAGCAGGCTATATGCCAGAGGCGACTGTTGAATAGAAGAAGAGGGGAACGCTGCCGTGGTCCGTTGTTTGTTGAACTGAATACAGGTGCTTGTTGGCGAGGTTAGATAATATCATAAAAGAAAACATTACAAAAAGGTTATTTTTGTAATGTTTTTTGCCATGCCTTAAACCCAATAAAAAAGGCTTTTTTTCACCTCACTGGAACAGAGTGCCTTGGATCCTCTTCTTTTATGATATTATCTAGCCCGAGGCGACTGTGTTTTGAGGTGGGCGTTCTGGTATTCACCTGTAGGTGAGTCCCAAGCTTCATGTGTCAATCATAGTATCGACCCCTTCTCCTGATCAGAAGCAGAATGCTGGAGAGGGCTTGACAAGATGACAAGACTTATACCGCATGTGTAAAAGGGCTGAAGACTTTCAATCTTTTACACAGGAAAGGTAAATCAATGCAGAGAAAGAATGGTATTACATCAAAACACCATTCTTGCTACCTGACGAACAGAACACAGGTAGAATCGTACAAATAAAATTCATATAAAATGTCTCTTTACAATATCGTGTTTATCCTGCACACGTTGAAATTCACTTTTGGATGTAGGATGTACAACGCCGGGACAACGCTCCACACGTCCCAAACTCTTCTCCCTTCTGGCCCCAAAACTGTGGAATGCACTCCCCGTTGCAATCAGAACTGCAGCATCACTCCCAATCTTCCGCCGTAGTCTGAAGACCCACCTTTTCAGACTCCATCATGGCCCATAGCACTTATCCTACCCCCTTAGATAGCACTTTTTAGACTTAGATAGCATTTGAAACAGACTTATAGCATGTCATGTAGACAGCACAATAATTGCATTGTATGTAGTCATAGCACATCATAGTACATATGTATAGCATAGTATAGTATATATGTATAGTTAATATGTATAGCGTCATTATATATATATGTTCTAGTTACGTTCTTAGCTTACGCATGTTTCTTGATAAATGCATTTTATATATGTGATGTATTCCCATACTTTTGTTCTGGCCTAAATGTAAATCGCTCTGGATTAAGAGCGTCTGCTAAATGCCTAAATTGTAAATTGTTATTGAGCTTACGTTTTGAGCTTGTAAAAACTATGAATTTATTAATTTAGTATGAGTTGAAGGAGGTGAGTGGAGTGTTGCTCTTTAAAGACGGAGATTTCAAGAGCAACTTGGTAAGTCTTTATTTATTTTCAAGTCATGACACTCATTCCTCAAAGCCCTGGCACTGTGCTTTTCATCCTATTAGAGCGCGTTAGAATGTGTATCTGGGGAGTTGGACTCCGTCTCTCTCTCTCTTTCTGTCTCAGTTTTTTCTTTACACACACCGTTCTTCTGCCATGGAAACTGTCCAGCCTGCGTGCTGAAGTCTTGATCCTGCTTGTCCATCAACAAATGCTTTGGGGCGGTCGTAACTTAGTGGTCAAAGTGTCCCTGTCAAGATAAAGATACTTAACCACTAACCTCCTGTCCCCCAGACGCCCATCATGACCATCTGAGCAGCCATCAGCTTGGTGAAGCTGAAACTGAATTTCCCCCACAGAATTAACAAAGGTCGATCTCCCCTTACTTCCCCTTTACGCTTCGGTAGAAGTCACACACTGGTTTAGGAGCCAGAGTCAGAGTTGGAATCAGAATCAGTTTCTAATACAGAGAGCATGATTGAGTATAGATTTTGGCTTTTGATAGAATCAGGATTAGTACAGTTTGGTGGGAACACTGAACTGCACTGAGCACGTAACACTGCATTTGTTACATGAGTACAATGCCTTGGAAAATATAGTATTTTCGTACAAAAATATTTTTTTTTAAAGCGTGAAAGAGGTGATATAATGGCAATAGACATTTCCTCCCAGATATCATTCAGAACAGCTCAGAACTGAGAACAGAGCGACAGACAGAAAAACATACAAAGAGACACACCACACTTTTCACAATGTGGTGTTATAGCTTGCATGCTTATCTTGTTTAATAAATTCACCTTAATGGCTATACTGTACATTATGTTTACAAATTAGGCAGAAAGCCAATTAAGAGCACATCATATGATCATTTAGGGGGCGGCCATAGCTGAATGCTTAGTGAGCCTGCCTAGGCAGAGCCAGAGGCCCTGGTTGTTGCAGGTTTGATTCCAGGCCTACAATGTGTCAATGTGTGTCCCTGAGCAACGCTAGTCTTAACCCCTAATTGCTCCCCGAGTGCCATAGAAGCTGCTCACTGCTCCTATAGTGATTATAGGATGGGGAGGATGAATTTGTGCATATACAGTGACAGATAATACCCTAAGGGGTGGAGACTACTGTACATAATATATTAGAACAGCTACAACGCATTATTAACATTTCTCCCACAGTACATTTCATTTTAATAAGCTCACACAGGAATACATTCGCGATGACATCAATCTTATTTAAGCCTCAGCACACGTAATGTAACCGGTATGACTCAGAGTCAATACAGATATTTTTAGTCTGTTAATGGACCTGCATGCTCCTGCGTGTGGACTGGAATCCATCAATATTCCACCTTGGCTTTACCTACGCTCTACAAACCACAGAGGGGGGGAAACTATAGTTATTGTGGAGAAGAGAATCCAATCATGTGGCTCTCAGGATCCACATCGATCCACATGGTTGATCAGTCAATCATCTATGATCGTCAGTCATCACTTGTCTGTGACATATCTATGATCATCAAAATCAGGGGAAAGTTTCCGCCCAATCAGACCCTGATTGACTTCAATTATAAAATGTATATCAAAGATTTCAAAGAGTCTCTAAAACATTATGTCTTGTATTATGGAGACATAATCTATAGACATGCAGCAGCATCCACTCTTAAATCCCTAGACTCTTGTTTATCACTCATCGATTCGATTTATTACGGGTGATAGCTATATGGTACTCACCACTGTATCTTATATAACAAGGTTGGATGGTCCTCCCTGACAGAGAGACGAGAACTGCATTGGCACCAGTTCTTGTATAAAGTCATGCTTGGAGATTGTCCTAAATAAATCTCTTTATCTTTTCTGAAGTGGGACTCTGAGCACTACCACACCCGGTCAAGTGGTTTCCCCAAATTCAAGGTACCAAAAGTTAGCTCTGAACTTGGTAGATCTGCTTTTGGCTTCTGTGGCCTATAATACATGGAATGACCTGCAAACGACATTGTGAAACGGAGTCATTTTGAGTCATTTTAAAACCTTCAGGGCTTGACAGTAATAAATCTTTCCGGACAAGTGCATCAAAATTTTACTTGTGGTTTCACTTTTTCTGTGATGCTCCTAGCAGCCAACAATATTGTCTGGCATTATTGTCTGGCTTTTGGTAATAGCCCTAGATTCCAAATATACAGCAATAGATTGGTCCTATTTACGCATGTTTAGCAGAACTGATTTAAACTTGTAGCAATGCATTTGTACTACTGCGTTTGTACCCACCCAGTAATGAATTCCTAAGATTTGGAGTCAGATATTGTGCTCTAGTTTCATATCCATTTGAAAGTTCTGGCAGAAAACGTGTTTTAAGTAAAATATCGCCACTTTTACACGAGGAAAACCTGGACTGAAAATATGAAAAATTCCTTTGGGAACAGTTGATGTTTGGGAAGCACAAACATATTACCACAATTGACAGGTGGTAATTGATCACACCACATCTTGTTATGTGGCCCATACATTTGTGCTTCCCAAAGGAAGTTTTGATATGTTCAGTCCTGACTCCTGCGCTCATTCCGGGCCCCTCACTGGAGAGAATGCCGTCCGTGTGCAGCTCGTGGAAAAGTAGAGATATTTTACTAAATACTGTATACGTTTTATGCCAGAACTTTCAAATGAATATGAAACTAGTCCCCAAACGACTCCAAGCCTTAGGAATTAATTATTGGGAGAAACGATCTATGGCTGTGTATTTGGAATACATGAAATGTATGTTAGATCACAGACATTCTAGGGCTATTGTAAACTGAGAATATTCAACAAATATTCAAACATGTATTCACCAAAATCAACTTAGTTAGTTCATTTAAAATGTATTTGTGTGTGCTCGTGCTCCGGACAAGTGACTTTTGTGCCCGGACAAGTGAATGGGAAATGTACTTGTCCACAGGACAAGTGCCTCAAAAAGTTAATGTCAAGCCCTGACCTTGGTGAGCATACAGACCCCACAATATGTAACTGTTTTTAGATCGTTTTGAAATTTGCCTTGGCTTTTTATTTGTAAACCTACAGTATGTAATTCACATGTATATCTTTTGTTTTTCTTTTCCTGATCTTCTGATGTATTGTGATGTTTTTTCTATGATATTGTATTACTCGACGACACTGAAAATGAGTAACTCAGATTACTCAGTGTAAATTCGAGAATAAACAAAACTTGAATGAATTGAATGAATGTAAAAAAACAACAGTTTTTGTGTTGGTACTTCTGTAGCCTACTGGCAATGACACACACACACACACACACACACACACACACACACACACACACACACACACACACACACACACACACACACACACACACACACACACACACACACACACACACACACACACACACACACACACACACACACACACACACACACGGCTAGAGGAATTTCCCTAAATCATTGCCCCATTAAAACTTACTCTAATATCGGAAGAAGAATACTAATGAGATGTGAACCGCTGTCTCCTGCTGCTTATAATCAATGATGCTAATGTGTCTAGTGTAGGTCCTCCCTGGCGCTATAGTGATGCTATATTTAGGTCTCAGGCCCTGCATACAGTAGCCAAGTCATCACCCCATCCTGTGTGACTGATGAATAGTTTGCAGCCTCCCCTCCAATCCGTGCTGCCTGTGGGCTGATGCAGTGCACCATGTTCAAATGCATCAAGCATGGCATCATCAAGCATGGCATCATCAAGCATGGCATTAAGTATGGCATCCAGCATGGCATCAATCATCATGGCATGAACAGAACATGGCAATTTGTATGGTCCCCGAGTATGGCATAAAGCATAGCATGTAGTAGACACCCTCCTCTGGTGTGAGACGCACAAAAGTGCATTACATGCACAGGTGTGAACCAAAGCATGTGCGCACGCCACGCACGCACGCACGCACGCACGCACGCACGCACGCACGCACGCACGCACACACACACACACACACACCATTAAGAACCATAAGAATCTGATCACTAACTTAGTTTCCATGGGAACGCAGCCCCCTCCTCTCTCCGTTTCTCGGTCCGTTTCTGTGCCCATCACCAATCTATTTTAATTAAAGCTTGCGAGATGCCAAAGGCTAAGCCATCAAGTCTAGTCAATGGCTTCCTGTCTGTGGCCCTGTCATTATTTGCTTTGACATTAGACCTTCAGCACTCATCTACTACACCCCGGCTCTGTCCACTTATCCTTCTTTATCTAATGGTTCATTTTTTCCCCTCCGTCGTACAATGGTGTCACGTACTCGCTGAAAGTAGCCGGTCAACAAACTCGCAACGTCATGCTTGTAGATCAGCTATTTTTGACAAATCAGGATTAGATCACCCCTTTTCCACCACTATCTCTCTCTCTCTCTCTCTCTCTCCCTCTCTCTCTACAGGCCTTGTAAGACATCAGACTTTAACCCCTCCCCATCGACCTCTCATACAGTTAGTCCTGTTCACTCAGCCATCGTAGGATCAAATCAATGAGATGAAATACTAAGCCTGTCAAGGAGGAAGCACAGAAAAAGAACCGCCCATAATTGACAACAAAAGCAACAGCGATAAGCTGATTACTACAAGTTGGAGCAAACTGTCGCTGTGCTTCATAAACACCCGCAACCACCCACTCACTGAAGGTGGAGATATACTGTAGGAGGAATTAAAGATCACGTTGCTAATTTCATTCTTCACGCGCGTTAATTCCAGCTAATTAGTGTGCAGGGGAACGAATCTGAAACGTTTGACCTCTGGCATAAAAATAAGTCCCACAATCCTCTGGGTTGTCATGCGGTGTGCATTTGGGACATCCCGGGTTCTCAATGCAACAAGATTTGATTGATGCGCGAGTGCGTGCGGCGCGTGTCTGCGTATACAGCGTGTGTGCGCACACATGGCATCGCGCGCCGTTATAATTGCCGCGGAGCAGAGACTAATTGGGACGGCGCATAATTCATTAAAAATGTTTCCCCTTCTGGTTTGGCGTTTCAAATCTGGGCCTCCTCTGTGGACACATGTGGTGTGTGTCCTAAAAAGTTCCTGAAAGAAATACAGAGAAATTATTCTCAGGTAATATCCAGAGGGCTGGTTAGGGTGACGTTTGTTTGCCTGTGGGGTGCGAATTATTCACAGCAGCTGTCTCCAACTTCCTCCAGCTCTTTAAAGCATCTTCCTTCTGCTTAATTTAACCACTTAATTCCTATAAACTTTGTCACGTTTGTTTGAAAATGTTCCCCTGTGATGGCATGCCCAAAATAGGGACACCAGATTGAAAGTGGTTTCAAGAACGGATCTTCAAGCTAACAAATCGTCGTTGCACAACGATGCTCTGAATATCGGTTCTTTGTCAGCAAGCGCCAAGCGACAGGCTACTGCTGTGTGATGCAGAATAAATTGAAATTTCCTCTGATACGGAGGAGTGTCCCCAAAGTCTTCCATGTCTCGTCTTTATGCTAAAGTATCCTTGTCCTTGAAAGTCAATGTCCACATGTCATATAGCACCCTTGAGCTTGTGATGTGATATATCTGTGTGTGTGTGTGTGTGTGTGTGTGTGTGTGTGTGTACATGGGGCCCACAGGCCCTGCTGCCGGGGGCCTGGATTGAGAACGGTTGCCATAGCAAACTGCTTAGTATTGACTTCTGGCAAAGAGCGAGCTCCTCTGGTTTTTGTCCTATCGTGTGTGTGTGTGTGTGCGTGTGCGTGTGCGTGTGCACGCGTGCGTGCGTGCGTGCGTGCGTGTGTGTGTACGTGGGTGAGTGTGTGAAAGTGTGTGTGTGTGTGTGTGTAGTATGCGCATGCGTGCACATGCACGTGTGCGTGTGTATGTGTGTACGTGTGTACGTGTGTGTGTGTATGACTATGCACATGTGTGCTTGCATGTGTGCATTTAGGCCGTCAGTCTGAGAAAGGCTTTCGTTACAGTTAAATGAAACAAGCAGATAGCAATCAGCTAAAGGGCACAATGAACGTTGTGCAGAGCCACCGAACACAATAGCACCAGACTGTGACCTCCAGTCACTGCGTGCGTGCGTGCGTGCGTGCACGTGTTGTATCCCTCTTGTGGGGACCAAATGTCCTCACAGGTGTAGTAGAATTTGAGAAATAGATATTGTGAGGATAATTTTCCTGGAGAACCTTCCAGAGAAACGGTTGTTTTATCGTTAAAAAAGGATTTGGAGACCAGGGTGATTTGATTTATACTCAGTTGCATGTGCCGGAACATGTTCATAATTATTGTGAACAAAGTTGTGTTATATACATTGTCTGTGTACGTGTAGCCTCGGAAACCCAGACGTTTTTATTTCCAGCCGAGTCCACTTCAATTTGGCATACAGTAGCGCAAACGTCGGTCTCCCTCAGTCCTCTGCTGATTTCTGATCGCCTGCACCATTGTTAAATTGACGTAGACACGCACACACGTACACACTCCTCCTCTCTCTCTCTCTCGCTCTAATTAATTAGTCTCATGTCCTGCAGCTGCGTGTAGTTTCTCCCGGCGGATCCTGCCGGGCGCTGCCTATGCCATAGAAAGCATAGGTGAGTTCCAGTCTAGTGTGCGTGACACCTGAGGGCATATGCCTTCATATGTACAACAAAACGTGGCCGCCGTTCATTGCCTTTGAAAACGGACAGGTGTTTCAGCATAACAGCTAGCATCAACGCACTCCCTGCTCAGCACTATAGCTCCCATTTTTGGTGAGCCCCGACAATGACAAATAATAATCCCGGCCCAGTGTCCTCCTGTGACAGACGGAACATCGCCGCTGCTCCTCTGAAGAAGGCAGAGTCGAGGCGGCTATTAGCTGGACTGAAGGGAGAGGACGGAAAATCCCATTACGGCCTAATCAATGGCTTAATAGAGCATTTGAAAAGGAGTTGAAAAGACACAAATAGAGGAAATATAGACACATGGAATGTGAGAGATAAGAGAGAGAGAGAGAGTGAGAGAGAGAGAGTGCAAATGGGAAACTGTCTAAATGAGTGGTTTGTGTGATGGCGGGAGGAAGAGGACAACAATGAAGGGATGAGAGACACAGTGGGGGGGGGGGGGGAGAGAGAGAGAGAGAGAGAGAGAGAGAGAGAGAGAGAGAGAGAGAGTGAGTCAGGGGATATTATAATACAATCTGGGAATACATTTCTTTCCAAGAATTTTCTTCACCAATGTGTTTGTAAGGTGTCTACTATCACATTGGTTTCTATTCAACCACCCTAGGGGGATTTTTGACAGCTGCTGAAAGTTGTGGTACCATACAACCTCTATAAAGCAAAATATTCAAAATTTCATTATGCTTTAAGTAGCATGTGACGTGTCAAACTAGGGTGTTTTCATGATTCTGAATCCATTCCAAGCATTAGTTTTGCACGAAAAACACTCCTTGGGCTTAAAACGGCTATAGCCGTCATCACAAATGTGATGAGGTCAGCACATTTGGGCACATTAGGTCACATTTGGGAAATTGTCTATGGCCGAATTTAGCCCAAGGATTATTTTTCGTGCAAAACGAATGCTTGGAATGGGTTCAGAATCATGAAAACCCCCTAGTTTGACCCCTAGTTGGCCATAGACCCCCTAGTTTGGGCCATAGCCCAAATATGCCCATATCATCATCACATTTGTATGACGGCTATGGACGTTTTTAGCCCAAGGAGTGTTTTTCGTGCAAAACTAATGCTTGGAATGGATTCAGAATCATGACAACCCCCTAGTTTGACACGTCACATGCTACTTAAAGCACAATGAAATTTAGAACATTTAGCTTTATAGAGGTTGTATGGTACGCCAACTTTCAGCAGCTGTCAAAGATTCCCCTATAGGGTTGTTGAATAGAAACCAATGTTGGATATGTTAGTAGACACCTTTACAAACACATTGGTGAAGAAAATTCTTGGTAAGAAATGTATTCCCAGATTTGACATTATACTGATAATATTCCGTGACTAAGAATGGGGGAGGAAGAGTGAGTGGTGGGCTGGTGGCAGTGGTACAGTAGCATCAGGGGGTGACAAGGGACATAGTTGTTGAGTGGCACAGACAAGCAAACCCCAAAATAGCATCTCCCGTGCTTATAATAATTCATGATCATGACAGTCTAAAGAGAGGGAGAGAGAACGAGAGAGAGAGAGCATGGTCCATTAGTCCAGGGACCACCATGTGGTCCAAATGGATGGTTACAGGTCTGTAGCAATGAGAGTGTACTTATGGAATCAATTGTTTCCATGTGTACACTATCAGAGTTAAATTATCACATTTTATAGTGTAGATTAATTGGGGTCCCAAATATTATATAAATATTTCCATTTAACACACTCAGAGCTATATCTGTACGGGTCCATAATTTGGACCCCTAGTGGGGGGCCACCCCTGGTCCAGACATTGATAAGAGTGTGCTAAACAATGCTTGAGTTAAAGCCAGAGCTAACGCTAATGTTCTGGAGCCAATCTACATGCTGCTATAGTGATGATTCTCTCTGACCAATCTGGTACAGTATAGTCTGCAATGTTTTCAAGTCAAGTTTCAGATACCAAGCAGGCTACTAAAAAAAAAAAAAAAACGAGGAGAGTTTTGAACATGCACCGCTGGAAGATTCTGTGCAACAAAGCAATGTGGAGAATGACTGAACAATATAAGTATGCCTAAAGGCTGATCATCACTATTCAAGCTGGGATTCTTAACATTTTTTGGTCTTTCCACCACATCCCTCGACCGCACAGCGGGAAGCCAGTAGGCCTAGTCTAGTGCGTCCGACTTCAGAGGATAATTTCGTCAGGAGCAACAACCCATGAGCATTCTGAACATTCTGGGATCACATTCCCGAACAACATTCCTCAGCTCTGCGGGGTGTTGGGACCGGGGTGTGTGTGTGTGTGTGTGTGTGTGTGTGTGTGTGTGTGTGTGTGTGTGTGTGTGTGTGTGTGTACGTGGCGTGGCTCTTAAACTTTGGGCTGAGTTACAAGCAGCCAGTTGAGGAAGAGCTGAGCAGTAATTAATTGATGTCCCACTGAGTGGTGCAGATAGAGTGAGTGTTTTTTCATCGCTAATAGTGCCACTCTGTGGCGCACGAGCCTGGGCGACGGCTGCATTACTGCCCATCCATAATTGATGCATCACAGCACAGCTCTGGCTTGCAGTCCCAGAGAAAAAAAAGATACTGTGTGTTTTGGGACGCAAGCGTGCAGGTGCACGAGTTCACTTTTCCAAAATGTAAAAAATTGCAGAAATTCCAGATATACAGTACAAGTTCAAAATATGTTTATAGCTTATTTTCAGCTTTTTTTGCATGACACTATTGTATGATGAAGTAGAGCACTGATTTATGAAATGTCTAGGGTTTGACTCCAATCCCGCACCTTGTAAATCTCTCTCGATACATTTTAAATTGTAATTGTGCATACACTGATATGACAGACACATTCACACGCTATCTTTCTGTGCTATTTTAATAACAATTCTGAGTTTATTCAGACTATTTGTATTTTTTTATCTCAGTCCTCCACACGGTCGAGGAAGTTAGAAGTACAAGAATTTCACTGCCTGCAATGTTGGCTATAGTAGCTGTATCAGACGTGCATGTGACAATAAACAGCCTTGAACCACGATGCGCGCACGCACACAGTAACAGAATAACGCACTGTTGGTTCTCAATCTGAATCTCATTATGTTTTTCCAGCTTAGAATAGCTTTAAAGATACCATCACAATTTGATCACAGGAACTGATCTAGAATAATAAAGATATACTGTAATATTCGGCAGAGGAAGGAAGATAAAGTATGGCTACCAGCTGCAAATAAACACATTTTAGGGTTTCAGCACATGACACCAACGTAGAACAACACACAACCCAAAATTATTCTGTGTCCTCATGTGGAACAGCAGCATGGCCTCGATTAAAGGCTAGGGACATTTTTAAAGACCAGAAGGAGCAGCAGTGTCTTGCTGCTGTGCCTGTAGGCTGTATTCTATTCAAGTCATAGAGAGGTCATTCAGCTAGATCTCATAATAGCAACTCATTAGCACCATACTGATCACTGTGGACAGATGATCACACATCACACTCTACTGGGGTGCCAGAGTGAGTGAGTGTGCGTGCGTGCGTGCGTGCGTGCGTGCGTGCGTGCGTGCGTGCGTGCGTGCGTGCGTGCGTGCCGTGTATCTGTATGTACAGTAGTCAGACAAAGCCTGGCTTCTGACTGAATATCCCCCTCGCCACTGGTTTTGAAGTTTGGGTAAAGTTTCGCTCTGAGGTATTCTATTCATAGTGACTCATAGGAATAGACTATGTGACAACCAGGTATAGTCTGGTGACCACCGGAGCAGTATGGGTTAGCGCCCCAGCCTGCATCCTCCGTGAGGAGGAAGCCCAAAAACCTTCGATGAGGCCTTTAG
This sequence comes from Electrona antarctica, assembly GCF_951216825.1. NCBI lineage: Eukaryota > Metazoa > Chordata > Actinopteri > Myctophiformes > Myctophidae > Electrona > Electrona antarctica. Next base: position 38,985,636 of record NC_136796.1, read on the forward strand.
GAGGGCCATTCGAGCCGCAAGTGGAGCCTGCAGTACTACCGTTGCCCAGCGGTGGAGCCTGCAGAACCATTGCGGCTCAAGAATTCACCACTCCTGAATGAAGTGTCTGGTGCTGGGAGTCTGGTGCAATGCACAGGTCCTCGCGGTACTCCTGGTGAGAGCAGGAGTGGACCTGGTGAGACGTAGGAGGGGCCCGGACAGGAGGCAACCCACAGAGCCTAGTCCCTCCACATGCCAGAATTGTACCTCAGTCCCGGCATTGTAGTCCCGGAGTGGTTCCAACGGATTGTGCGGCCCTGTCTTTCCCTAGTGGGTCTGATCGAGGGTAGCTACTGGGACATAAGTCGGGACTTGATCACCCCTGGCTGGGTCACCCGAGTGAGGGGTATGATGTTTCGCGAGACCCGAAACCCCGATGACCTTGGGATACATCACTGAGGATACGTCCCAGTTGCATCCATGCGATGTATTTTCGTTCTGTATAACCGACAACATTCCAGATAGCTTGACAACAGAAAAAGCAGAAGAGTCCTGAACTGCGTCGTGTTTGTGTGTCACGAAGGGAACGAACGTCCCCAAGATCTCTTTGGATTTGATGACCGTTTATGATCGATCTCCGACATGAAATAAAGGTTAGTGATGCTTTCATCAGTGACGCTTTCAGTGTGTTAGGGTTAGGGTCAGTGTTGTTAATAATGAGTGACCAATGGTCTATTTGAATAAGCCGCCGACGGACCATTGCCACGGCACCGCTTGTATAAAATGTGGCTTGATTTTGAACGACTGAATTCGCTACATCAACAGCTGCGTTAAGATCAGGGATCATCGCCATGCTGGCTCGTGGTGGACATTCATGTCAAAATTACATTTTTGCCACGGACATACAAATGTGCGGACAATAATATTACCAACACTGTTAGCCCTGAATGACCATAACAGGTCTGTAACTCTTGAGTGTTCAAATGGACCCTTACGGGTCCATTTGGTTCCATTTGTACACTCTGAGAGTTAACGGGTCTGTGCAAATAAAACCACAAATAGTAGTCGGACTCTAAATAAGTGTATTCTAAAGAAAACCTGGAGACTTCACACTCACTAATTGGGTCTTATATAAGAACATTAATGGTGTGTAAAAGAGAAAATCTAAGATTTCCCACGGACAAGACCAAGTCTGAGTGGTGCCCTGTAGGCCAGCTGTAGGCAATCAATGCTGCCATGTCAAGTGCGCTTAATGTGACACCGCAGCTATAATTGTGCCCATTTGTCTACAGGAGGACAGAACGATTGCAAGATTTCAGTGATAGAAATAGTTGGCAGAAATAGTTGAAGGGTGATATGTCCCCGACCCCCGTGCTTCAATCAACAGGTCATTCCGTCTAGTCTGTCAGTCTTTGCTCACGTGAACCAATGAATGCATTTCAATGATATACCTGTCATTGGTAACTACACATCTCTCCATCTGTCACTGTCAGGACGTGCCACCTCCGCCCACCTGCACCAGCGTACAAGACCTTCGCTGGCTCAGCACTGCAGTAGGGGATATTTTACATCTAATCATTTATATTAAATACAGGGTAGAGATATTCTTGATGTGCACTGTAAGATGTATATGAAGATGGATCCCCTAGTCAGTCAGTGCCAAGGTTTATGCCAGTCTCGTATGCATCCATCCGTCTCTGAATAAAATTGCATTCAATCTTTCATCTGGTCTCCCCTGGCTGAATTAGCTGTCCCAACATTGCAATTGCATTAAAACGCAAATGGTGTGGATATATACAAGTAGTGTGCCAGTGCAAATTATTTGCGATTTTGCATGGAGATAAGAGAGTCACAGTCTGGACATTCTATAACTGTTTCAAAGTCTCATGCCTGGGGATAGAAACTGTCCCCGAGTGACGAGTGTGCTGCATCGATTCCCGTCCCGATGCTCCGGGGCCGTTGGCCAGATGGTACCAGGGTTAACAGTCCACCACTGAGGTGACTGATGCTCCGGTGCTGTTCGCCAGATGGTACCAGGGTGAACAGTCCACCACTGAGGTGACTGATGCTCCGGTGCTGTTCGCCAGATGGTACCAGGTTGAACAGTCCACCACTGAGGTGACTGATGCTCCGGTGCCGTTCTCCAGATGGTACCAGGGTGAACAGTCCACCACTGAGGTGACTAGGAATGACCAGATGGTACCAGGGTGAACAGTCCACCACTGAGGTGACTGATGCTCCGGTGCTGTTCGCCAGATGGTACCAGGTTGAACAGTCCACCACTGAGGTGACTGATGCTCCGGTGCCGTTCTCCAGATGGTACCAGGGTGAACAGTCCACCACTGAGGTGACTAGGAATGACCAGATGGTACCAGGGTGAACAGTCCACCACTGAGGTGACTAGGAATGACCAGATGGTACCAGGGTGAACAGTCCACCACTGAGGTGACTAGGAATGACCAGATGGTACCAGGGTGAACAGTCCACCACTGAGGTGACTAGGAATGACCAGATGGTACCAGGGTGAACAGTCCACCACTGAGGTGACTAGGAATGTTGGACGTACAAGGTTTCCACCCGACGGCAGCAATTATCGTTGTTTTTCTGATGTTGAGATGGAGGTTGTTATTGCGAACGCAGTGAGCACTAACTATGAGACCTAGCAGAACATGTATGTCTGTGTGTGTGTGTGTGTGTGTGTCTGTCTGTGTGTCACGACACACACACACACACACACACACACACACACACACACACACACACACACACACACACACACACACACACACACACACACACACACACACACACACACACACACACACACACACACACACACACAAACTTAACTTTAAAAGAAAACTTAAAAAAAAAAACACACACGCACACTAAAAAAGAACTTAAAAAATATGAACTTAAAAAAGTACGTAATTTATTCTAATTGTTGTTATTGCAATTTACGAGCTGCGTTCGCTTCCCACGTTCGCGCGTCTTACTTGTCTTGACAAACAATGCATGGGCTCTCGTTACTTCCAGTGGATTCCTTGAGAATCAATCAATCACGGTATGCTTCAGGAAATGATCAGCAGTAATGTCAAGTGCACCATGAGTCATAAGTCAGTGGGTTGAGAATGCCAAAGCTGAGAGCGACAACTGAATGGGCAGAGTGGATGTCTGTGTTGAGAGGTATCAGGAATGTCGGTTCTGTGTGGAGTTTGCATGTTCTCCCCGTGTCCCCTAGGGTAGGTACACTCACAAAAAACATGCAGTAATCCTGGTCTCTATAAACTGCCTCCCCCTGGCCAGCCGGGGCGCCTGATGGAGGGGAAAGGAACTGGTTGGAATAACGTGTTCCTTCCACGCGCTACGTCCAACCAGGGAAACTCCCCCCTGTCAGGTGTAAAGGAGCAACTTGGACACTCAGGCATGAAGGAAGCATGAGTTCAAGTCCGTTGCTCTCCCCATGTCCCCCATATATGGGGACTAGGTTGGCGGAGGGTGTGTAGAGCCCAGGATCACATTAGATCATTGACACAGGGGTGAAAAATGGGTTACAAAATTGTGGGATAAAAATTATAAGAGATAAAAAATAAAAAAAAAGGAATGTCGGATCTGGATAACAGATGGCAGATAACAGCAATGCAGATACAGATCATACTAGAGATATCAAAGAGTCAGATATATCAAAGATACACTACAAGCTAAATACTAGAGATATCAAAGAGTCAGATATATCAAAGATACACTACAAGCTAAATACTAGAGATATCAAAGATATGGTATACCAACTAGATATCAATTACGTCAGCTACTGTATACTATACCAAATCCAATAACAATGATAGCAACTAAATGCCTAAAGATATAAAAGATACCAGCTGTGCAACAGAAATACAAAATACACCAGATAGATATATTCAAGATACCAGTTACAGTAGATCCCAGAAATGCAGATATACTAGCAATATAGTTACTGTACCAGCGTGCCTCCTCTCCCTAGGCCTCTTCATGGTGTACTGTAGTAATACAGTCAATTATGTTTCTACACAGCTACAGCAGACATAACCGGCAGAGCTACAGAGTCACACTAATGCCACTTACTTACTGTGCAGAACAGAAGCGATGCTATGCTCGTTTATTATGATGGAGTGCCATTAGCGGGTACAGCCATTAAGAGCTGCGTGTATGGAAGATAGATAATTGGAGCATCGGTATGATTGTGTTTCTGTCTACACTACTGTGTCAATGTGCATGTGTGAGTGTGCGCGTGCGTGCGTGCGTGCGTGCGTGCGTGCGTGCGTGCGTGCGTGCGTGCGTGCGTATAATTTTCCATGCCTACTGTAAGTGATCCATCTCCATTTTGATGACGACTGGAGTTTTAATTTACTTGCACTTTCTGGAACCTTGCTGGAATTTACCAATATATGTAATTATGTGTATCCGAGTGCCTGGAAAGTGGAAGTGTTTGATTGTGAGTACAATATACACACAAAGAAGACACACATTTGCATGTAGTATTATGCATGTTTGCAAGCATGCATGCCTGTATAAGGCAGTTTCTAATTAAAGCATAATATACAACACAAACTACAAAAAAGCAATAAAAAAAACAGCAGGTGGAACAGCAGAATTGTTAGGATGATGATGACCATCACACACACAGTGTGAGCTTCTACAGAGGGGCTTCTATTCATCACTGCTGTGTTCCTGTTGGTTTCCATGCTGTAGCGAAGCTACAGGCAGGCCCCAAACAGCCGTTGTGGCATACTAATGAGGTGGGAATCCAATATTTGGGGATCTATAGCAGGGGGCCTTGGGGGGGGTTACTGCTCATTATGAAAACCAGGAGAAAATGTGCTAAATTAACCCTTCATTTATATTCAACAGCACAATAAGGGGTGTTGGTAAGAGCTGATCTACAAGCTACTGTAACAACGCATACCAAGTTCGCAACACTGCATGTTGTTGGCTTGTAGACCTGTTCTTTTAGGCAAGTGACTCTATGTATAAAAAATCACTCCCGTGTGAACTGAGTGGTCTCTCTCTCTCTCTCTCTCTCTCTCTCTCTCATTAGCAGGCAACAGTGCATCTCTTAGCCTGGTTAATAAACCAGACCGAATCAGCCGTTGGCAAAAAAAAAGTTGCCTACCAGCGGATTACGGTCTGGCGAGGCTCAGTAGCACGCCTCTTTCCTACAGCAGAGAACAGGTCGGACCAATCGGGACACGGTATGCAATATAGGCAGGCTTTGGTACAGTGACGTTCAATGCTTGAGACCTTTGACTGACAGTAGCTCTGACCAATTGCGTCAAAGAGAAAATGTTCCCCGGGAAATGAAATCCAAGTGGAGCCAGCCCAGACTGATATACCGCGACAGTGTTGTGTGATATTAGTCTGGTTTATTAGCCAGGCTACATCTCTCTGTCTCTGTTTCTGCCACAACAGCGCCCCTACTGGTACTCATGAGTCACACATGAGTCACACACATTAACACGAGTCACATAGGTTAACACGGACATTGCTGTTCCTTGGAGTGGTTGCACCACTCAAAAAATAAATTAGACTTAGACCCACCCAGTGTAAGGATCAAATCCATTGCAGTGCTGCCGGCTTGACCGAACATCTAAAAAACACAATTGGCCATATTCGGGGATGAAGCCGTGATTTTTTTTTATTGGTGGAACGGTCACTATTTTAATAATGTCGCACGGCAAGCGCGCTTGTGCACATTTTATTTTGCCTTATGTTTCAGCTGAAACTAAAAGTTTGCTTTGAACAAAGTATCTTTATGTTCTTTGGCGGTGGCTATTAAAGGCATTGTTGCGTGCAGATAGGATACTGGCATCGGCTACTGAACCCAAAATCGACGTGTTGCTTACCGTGTATGCGAGCAGTGAGGACACTCACTTTGAATTTAACCTCTTATGCAAAGTAACCATTTGGGTACTTGGCTCATGCATTGAGGGGGTTTTAACGTGGACGTGAAAATACTGTGAAAAATATATATACCGTAGTGTCGTGTGAAGTGACCAATACACTCCTACCTAAAGCTAAGGTGACGCCTGTCACTGTCAGCGGTAGGTGTTGAACAGGAGGAGTAGGATGGATGGAGGTGCTACGTCCTCCCGGTGGGGGCTTCTCATTGACAGGTGAGCCAGTAGGATACAATTGCAGCGGAAACACAGAAAACAACAAAAATACTAAATTGAAGGGTAAAGGTATACAAATAATTGGATACTCAAAATAAATTAGTCTTAAGCAATTCCATGAAGGCACACAGAGAGACACATTCTAGAACTATAAAACACTTACATTTGCAGGTAAGATATTCATTCAGTTAGGCAAAGAAACACACCAAACCTATGGAGACCACTGATCTATAATCAATTTGGGATTGATGATGCTGTAATAATTTGTGAGGCTACGGCAATGGCATAATGATCTTTAATAGATTTTAACATTATTTTAACAAGGTCTATACACTTTAAATCTACAACGCCATTATCTAAATTTGATGTTTTAATTCATCTTTTATTCCGATAACTCAACTTGAGAGGAAATTTATATATTTGAACACGACTCATGACACGGATGTCATGTTGTGACTGATGACTTCATGGTGATGATGTCAGAAAGGAGAAGGTCACTTGTCAGTTAGGAAGCTCACTGGGAATCGCATGGCAAGGTCAAAAACAGGATGCACACGCACACGCACACACACACACACACACACACACACACACACACACACACACACACACACACACACACACACACACACACACACACACACACACACACACACACACACACTCTTTGTAGGTGTTCATCATCATTAATTAGTCAGCTAAAATATGAAAAGTATCAATGACCTATAATTAACCCAATGAAAATGATGACAGAATAGAATGTCACCACAGCATCAGGAAATGAAAGGGCAACAGAAAGAGTGAAAAGGAGAGGGAAGTAAGAAGCAAAACCAATGGCATGAGACTAGAGTGAATTGTGCTACACAATACATCGGCTACTATAGCGTTGTACAGGTTTTGTCCAGGGCCTGGAATTGTCTGAAGGCAACCCTTCAGCAAAGAGTCAAAGGCACAGTGAACCATATAGCAGCCTAATAGCCTTTTATATCACAACATCGATATGACCTCACAGAGCTTGTGGACACACTTGGGGATTCCCCTAAGGATGGAAGATATCCAGAACCATGTGTTCCTAATTGGGGGGAAAGAAGGATAAAGGATCATGGTAAACCAAGCAAAAAGCTTGAGGGTATCTCCGATTGCAGAGCAAGCGGTTTCCAATTCAACCTCCTGATAGTTGTTTCTGTGATTATGAAGGTATCACTAAGGACTTAAAACCTCTATAGTAAAATGGCCCTAAGTTACAAACGTACATGGACAGTTCTTCTCTTCCGTCTACACCAAAATCTAGCCCTGCCAAAAATATTCAATCTACAGCGTACACTGTGAGCATGTAGATCAGCTATTTGTTTGCCAATGTTCCATTCAGCATAGGCAAGCTCAAGGTTCAAGTGTTTGTCCCTGGCTTTGAAAATGGATCGACCAGATTATATGGGCCTGCAAGACCATTTCCTGTCCTCCAGCATACTTGCAGAGGGGGGTCAGCATCATTATTGTCCGACGTCAATATCGGTAGAGGGTGCTAAGTCTTTTTTATTTGCATTGTAGTCCCCATTGGGGGATTTTAGATCTCATATAAGAACTGTGTTTGAAAAATAAACAAATCATCCAGGCCAAATCATCCAGTTGAACAATTTTAATATGTTTTTCAAAATAGTGAAAAAAAAAAAAAAAAGCACAAATACGTTTAGGGATAAGGGGTTTAGCACTGATGAAAATAGGGCCCTATGGGTATCTCTGGTGGTGCACAGAAAAACAATCTCTTTTGTATTTTTGAGAGAGTGCTCGACTGCTGGTGCAGTCCATGAACTAGAATGATCAAAAATCATCAGAATATAGCTACTTCAAAATATATTTGTCTGGTGTGCCAGTGTGACATTCAGACAGACATTCCTCAGTACGAAGAGTGAAAAGTAAAGCTAAGCTTACACAACCCCGAGGAGCACCAACAACATTAGTAGTTTACTCTGTTAGTGAGATAGTGAGAAAGTATGCATACCAATGAATTGAATATGGATTCAGTTCAACTTCTTTGCCACTAGAATATCAGACTGTATTGTATTGAAAGCTAGTGAGAAATATAAAAAGAGCACTCTTGCATATTTGTATTGTCATTTGTGTGTAAAAAAGGAAAATAAATACATTGTTGAAAAAAAGAGCACTCTTGCGTGATTCCCATTATACTTGTTCAAGTGTTTTATAATAAAAAGTGTGAAAACCACAGCCCTTATAGGTAAACTGAAAGGTATTCTTTGTACCAGTATTCTTTTAAGTGATTTCATAATCACTATGGGACTGAAATCCTTATGTTCTGTCTGTACGTATACGTGTGTACGGCTGTAATCCACGTAACTCGAGAACCGTTCGCCCCACTGACTTCAAATTCGACACACGCGTTTCACACGGCCACAGAGTGCAGTGCCCGGTTGTCCAGAACCGCCACAAAAGGCCTCCTCTGCCCGGGCTCTGGACAGGGTCCCTGCCCAGGGTCCATATATGGAGCTGGCCTGTTCATACATCACAACACTCCATATTTGGGCATGCCTGACACAGAACTCCATATATAGGAATAAAGGTAGACAGAGAGACAGATCCAGAAATCTCCATATATGGGCATAAAAGGGAAACAGACAGATGGGTGGAACGGGTACTCGACACGGGTACAACGGGTATTGCATAGCTGGGTGGGGCATGGATCTCCGAATTCCATCGTTACCGACTCGGTGCTCTACAGCCGGCACCGGTCTAGTTCTTTTAATTTTAACGTGGAGTTTTAAACCTATAACAAAGGACAATTGTGTCTGCGCCATTGCATTGGCCTACCATCGTACACCGCTGCAGCAGCCTCTTCAATGGCCTCAAGCATTACAGGGAGGGCTGGTCCATTAAAGTGAATAGAGTTGTCGCCAACGTCTTTACACCACCACTCTTGACCCCAAGCCCCCAGTAAGGCTATCCAACGTTGAAGATGCCACTACCTACTGGCGAAATGTGGAATTGCAGCACTTAATGGAAGTGGACGGACGTTCATGACGTCACGTGAAAAGATAGGCTAGGCTAGGCTAGGCTAAACTTCCGCTCGCTCGAGCCATCGAGTTATCATTATAGTCTTCCGGGTGCTTCAAAACGCCACTGAGCAACTTCCACTGAAATGAATAGCGGGGGGGCGGGGCTAACGCTCCAGTTCGGTCTCTATCCTTTATATACTCTATGGTTGACCCTTACTATTGCTTCTCCATCTGTCAAGCTTTTTCCCCTCGAACCCCTGAACCATCTCATTAACCAGAGAACCAGCTGAGGAAAGGATTTGAAATATGTGTGAACAAAATTACAAGCCTGAAACAAATGAGAGTGATGTGAATTGTATTTAATGTGGAGGCCATTAAAATGGTAAAAAAAAAAGAGCAATCTAAGTCTCTCTCTCTACAAAGTGAAAGCTGTATCTAACAACTGGATTTATATTTGGGATAACAAGTCAAAGGGAGACAGACCAAAGCCACCAGAGATGATGAACGGTGAGTTCTTATCCTCATTATACACCAGTTACGACTAGTGGACGAGTCACACACCAATCATTCATTTTATGAAAAATTGGCTAAATTGGCTTTATAACCAAATAAAAGGTTAGGCAATGCAGGTTTTATGCAAAACCGCTCTGGGCTCTACTGTAGGTCCTATGTGTCCTCTATTGTTGCCGTCTCAAATGTTTCATGAAATCCTTTTCTTAAAATATTCCCACAACCATATGCTGCACATCAGTTTGAGTCTGTTGTTTCAGGTCTACAAATGTGGGACTGAAACAGATAATTTAACTAATCAATTTAATCCATCCCTATTTTGGGCTTATACATTATGTGGAAAACTTAATTAATTTTCCAAAAGATAGTTTTTTTTATAGACCTATCCTTCCTTCTACCCTAATGCAGGGGTTCTCAACCCGTGGGTCGCGGGTTGAGAAAAAAAATGCAACTGAATGGCTGGGAAATGGAAATTAAGAGTTGACATAGTACACATAGTACATGCATAAACTTTCCTTTATAGATCTGGTTTCAGTATTCATTTATTTTTCTCTATTATTAAGGTTATTTTTGCAGTCAGTTTGTATTGGGGTGGGGAAGGGGCGCAGGGCGGGGGTCACGACTCAAGAGTCATGGCCAAAGCATTTCCGGTGGTCCCCTGCCCTAATGGACAGGGGGTACACAAGCACATGGCCGTTTATCCGTTCCCCCTTCTCCTACCAAACCACTCCGTTAGCACACATCTCTCCATGCACAACAAATCCTGCATGCCAGCCGAATCCATATGCACTACATTGCTTCCACACAACTGTCATATTTACTGTACAAATATTACTTTTGTCTGACACACTGTTATTGCGCAACATTTCAACACACACACACACACACACACACACACACACACACACACACAGCAGTACGGTACAGCACAGTATGCTGCAGTACAGTACGGTACAGTACAGTACAGTACGGTACTGTGCAGTATGCTACAGTATGGCACAGTATGGTACAGTACAGTATGGCAAAGTATGGTACAGTACAGTACGGTACAGTATAGCACAGCACAGTACAGTACCATATGCTACAGTACGGTACGGTCAGAGCCATCTAATAGTTGCGATATTGAGGGGTGAGAAAACAGAACAGTCACGTGGTTCATGTACACGCACGAGCCCATAGACACGGTACGGTACAGTACCGCACCCAAATAGTCTGACTGAACAAGTGGGCACCCTGGACAAGTGGGCAGCTGGACAACTGGCCACCTGGATGAGTGGGCACCCAGACAACTGGCCACTTGGATGAGTGGCCACTCGCCCGGACAACTAGCCACCTGGATGAGTGGCCACTCGCCCGGACAACTGGCCACCTGGATGAGTGGCCACTCGCCCGGACAACTGGCCGCCTGGATGGCGTGGGGTGGCGCTAGAGTTCGACCGGCAGTTCTAGTAGTTAAAATTGCTGACGGCAAGCGCAAGAGGTTGTTCTGTTCTGTTATCCACCCGTGGTTTATTATAAATCAAAAAAGGGCCTTGATGAGAATTTTTATTCTTTTTCCAAAATTAAACAAGTTACTTAGACAATCAAGCATCAGTGGCGTGCACAGATAGACACTAGGGGGTGCTAGAGCACCCCCTGCCCTTTTCAGCAATGTGCCCTTTTGCAGTGTACAGTGTACAGTATGTGGAACATGGTGACATTGATCAATTCTTGATAAAAAGCTTCTAATATATTATGCCCCAAAATCTATACATCTCACACTATTAAGGCAACCGGCCGGTTCCACGCGCTGCACAAGGTGCCCTTTTTTCACTTGAGCACCTGTCCCTCTAAATGTCTGTGCACGCCACTGACAAGCGTGATTATGAATCCCACCACAGCTCTAGGATATAGAACCGTCTGATTGGCTCCCAGGCAGGCATAGTTTTACTGAGATTAGGTTTACGACTAGGGTTAGGTTTAGGCATAGTTTTACTGAGGTTAGGGTCAAGCATAGTTGTGAAGTGTCAATCACAGCGACTAGTGGCCAATCACAGCAGGGTTTGCCTATAGCTATGGTGGGATCCATAATAACGCGACAGCCAAATAGCTGTGACCTGCCCTGTCACCCAGATAAAGCCATACACATTGAGCATTCTTAGTAGTAGGCTATAAATATGCCTGCAGAAAGCCACTGAGAAACAAACACGAACACGTACACAGACACAAAACACTTAACAGGCTGCATTAGCCTGTGCTTTTGTTATTTGCAGATAAATTATATACCGTAAATTTTGTTTTACCACATTTCCGCTTCATAAGACACGACACAATGGAGAGTGATGGGACCGAAGAGGACGCTGCACAAACAAACTTAATGAGCCAAATCCAAAAGCCAGCCCCATAGCCTTGTAAATGTTCTGTATTCAGCCCCAGCGCAACCTGACTAATATCATTTTCATGATTGCCATTGTGTCGCTGCAAACGGCGCCTCTGCAGAGCGTGAACACTGGGATTGTGTGTACCTGCGGTGTTTGTCAAATTTATCTTTTCCCCAGGCCTCGGTTTCACACTTCACAGTAAGTCGAGTAAAACACGACAGCACTACAGCAGATTGAGTATATGACTCAGTGACTCACTTATCTTTATGTATTAACTACTGTGTGTGTGTGTGATATGCACTCATGATTTCAGTCAGTTTCATCATTTTGCATACATGACTGACTGTGATACACGTCTCGGGTGTTGTGCGTGAACGTAGAGGCGGCGGTGGTACTGTAGCACGCTGGTTCTCAAAGTGGAGTCCGGGTACACGTTGAGGGGGTTCAGGGGCGGTCCCCAGCTAAATTATGAACAATTAAATACTTTTTATTTTGCAACTATTATAAAAAAGTCACACCTGTGTGAACTGAGTGGTGCAACTCCCCTAACCCCTCTCCCCCTGACTCTCTCTCTCTCTGTAAATAGCACTAGGCAACAGTGCAACACTATCTCTCTCTCTCTGTTTCTGGCACAACAGCGCCACTTTTGCCCCTACTGGTACTCATAGCCACACACATAGGTTAACACGGACATTGCTGTTCCTTGGAGTGGTTCCACCACTCAAAAAAAGGCCAATCAAAAAGCTATCAAGTGAGCTTGCAAATCTGCTGTTTTTGAGAAATCTTTTTAAATGGGGGTCTGCGGCCAAATACATATCAATTTGGGCGTCTTGACATGAAAATGAGTAGAACCGCTACTGTAGCAGAGGCTGAGTGGGTGGGTGGGTGGGTGGGAGGGAGTCTGAGTGATGGCTTGGAATGTTTAGGTATACTCAGTCTGCCTACATTTGCATAAGGAGGCCTCAAACATGCTTGATCATCAGCAAAAGAGATTTAGGTATTGATTGCAGTTTGAATGATCACAAACTGTCCCTCAGGGAGTGCTGAAAGAAACATTTGAATACAATGATTTAAAAGGCATTAGTTTCCCCATGAATCAGCAAAGAGCCGCACAAATTGGACTTTGGAGGGTATAAAAGCGTCCGGGGTCACTCTCAAGGCAGTGTTATTGTGTTGACTAAGACTAAAGAGACTAAGTCGACTAACGTTAAGACTAAATAGGACCAAGAATAAATGGTGTGTTATTCAAAAGACTAAGACTAAATCTTTTCTGGAAAAAAATTAACATTGCATTTAGACTAAAGGCTCATTCATAGTCTGGATTTTCGGTGGTGTGGTGACCACCGAACTACAACATGACGTCACGAGCCGCGGTGAAGAGCAAACCACTGCCACCGCTCTACCCCTTCTCTCTGTTTTTACTCACCACCGCTCAACGTTATTTCAGCTCCGGTGGTCAGCTCACCACCGGAGCTGTGGTCACCTCACCACCGAAAATCCAGACTATGAATGAGCCTTATTTAGACTAAGACTAAACACTAAAGGCTCATTCATAGTCTGGATCTTCGGCGGTGAGGTGACCACCACCAAGTGAGCTGACCATCGGTGGTGAGCTGACCACCGGAGCTGAAATAACGTTGAGCGGTGGTGAGTAAAAACAGAGAGAAGGGCTGGGGCGGTGGTTTGCTCTTCACCGCGGCTCGTGACGTCATGTTGTAGTTCGGTGGACACATCACCACCGAAAATCCAGACTATGAATAACGCTTAAGCCGATGTGTTATTCAAAAGACTAAGACTTAATGAAAATATTGTGGAAAGAAATAACACCGTCTCAAGGATGTTGAGTTTCACTTCAATTCCATCGCCTTATATGTCGAAATGGGGGGGATGTGGGAAGTGGGGTGGGATGTGGTTGCTGCTGATGTGTAGATGTGCGAATGATTTTCATTTTGTCCGTATCTAAAAGCAACATGTAGCCTATCTCTCTGTAGTAAGTATAAACTAGAGCTTAATAACTCTAAAATAAGGATTGCTATAACTTAAGCAGTAGGTGATGATTTGGTGGGGTTGAGGGGGGATGCCACCCACCTCGTTAGCAGAATGACCAAAATGCATTCCCCTTATTAGATAGATAGACCTTTATTATTGAAGGGTGGGAGGGTGGGGGGGGGGGGGGGGGGAGTCATTGATGTCAAATCAATATCAAATACATACAGTACCTACAATTTTCAATGTACTAGACAACTACAATAACGAAAAAACAACATGGGTACTGGGAATGAAACCTGCTACAACTCAACTAATTTATGGCTCCAGCTGCTATTCAGCAAGCTCTTTATGTGCTGTGTTTCTAGCAGTATACCATGACAACCTGAATTTCCCCTGTGCGATCAATAATGGTCTATTTAACGAGGTGGGCGCATTTTGGTAATTTTGCTAACAAGGGGGAGGGCATCATCCCCCGTTTATAGCAATCCTTACTTTTATAGTTAATATCCATTATGCCCTATTATTTACTTCAGCTATTAGAAATAGCTGATCCACAATCTCACATATTTTGCATTGCAATGCTGCTATTTGTGTTTAATTTTATTTAGCCAATCTTGAAAATAATTGGGATTTCTTTTCCCTATTCTGGGCATGTCATACTAGGTGCACATTCTGGCGAAAATAGATAGATTGTTGTGAGCTTAGCAGATCTTATCAAACTAACCAGAGCTTGGAGCTTGGCTTGTAGATCATTGCTTGTAGAGCTTTTAGATTGAAGATGGGGGAAAAGGACTTACAGCATAGACCCCTGGGGGACCCTGGTCAACAAGAGTGCAAGTGGTTAATGTGGTTTATCATCCCCTGGTTCTGCCTGGTTCACGGAAGTAATTTCTCTATGGAGAATAACATGGGGTCATCTTAAAATCATCTCATATGTGGTCCAAAAATAAACAAGCTGTCTCTGCGTTATTGTCAGGGAGGTGTCTCTGTATCGCTTGTGACAGTCAGTCACTCATATATGATACAGACTGTTTCTAGCGAAAATGTAATGTTCTCTCAGTCAGTTGATTCTTCATATCCATATGAGTGAAACGGCCGGGATGACATGTTTAGTTTTCAAACACAGTTATTATACGAGGCGATCTAAAATCCCCCTATGGGGATTACAATGCCAATAAAAAGTACATGAACCCGTGGATTCGCGCCCTCTACCGATATTGACGTCAGACTTCGGTGCTCTATTATGAATGGTTAGGTCAGGTGCATTGGTGGCAAGAATGCCAATGCATGCCATTTACAGCAGAGGGTCTGAAACCTTTTTCATTTCAAGGAGCACCCGTTTGGTATACATTTGGCTACAAAACGCCATAACTCTCTGAGTTACAGACTTTTAAGGGTCCACTTGGTTCCTAAATATCACAAATGCAGCCATAGGGATACCCCTGGAACCCCCTCAAGGACCTCTGGGGTCTCCGAGGCCAACTTTGAGAATCAAGGCTGACATGATACGGGCGTGCACGGCCACACGGATACGGCCCGGGCATCTTTTTTGCGGTTTTATAAAGCTGCCGTCGTCATTATTTACTTATTATTACTGCTGCATTGTCCGGAGGAAGCCAAAAACAATACCTACAAAGATGTAACCTTGAAGTTTCATTACATTTATTAAAAGGGCCTCTTCACCCCTTCTGCAAGCAGATCGTATTTTAATGATGTTTAGGACACAAGAAACACGTTAATCTTCGGAGGGGTGATTGACATCGTTATCATAGGTCGGAGATAAAGAATGGAAGACCTGTAGATTTGTATTACATTGACACTTTGTGCCTCCTGCCCTGCATGAGTCATCCCCTCCTGCTCTCTACTCTTCAATATTAAATCACCTGCCTCCTGCTCCTAGCAGCCTCAGAACACATTAATCATTTAAGTTTCATTTTTGTTTTTCTTGCACTCCACCTCGCTGTATGAATGGAAGAGTGTGTGGAAAACAGAGCTGATTCATTCCACCCTGAGAGGTGTGGGTGATCCCAGCCTTGAAGTAAATAAAGCCTCATACACTGCGTGTTTGCTGAAAATACTAATTATAGACCCTGTTGTTAAATTAACCACATGAACCCTATATCGTCCCTATTTGGTCGAACATTCGGCGGAAAAAGACAAACTACAAGCTCCCAACGCATCATGTTGTGAGCTTGTAGAATGAGAAGACATTTAAACTAAATGCTCGGCTCAACTTTCAAAGAAAGCACACAGCTGCATAGATTATCTCAATCCTGGAGATTCTACTACAGGCTTGAAGAAAATCTAATTTGATTAGATTTTTTTAAATGACATACAGTAATTAAACATAATATTCTTCAGGCTAATCATGAGAAGCATATTGTAGAATGAGAAGACATTTTAGCTAAATGCTCGGCTCAACTTTCAAAGAAATCACAGCTGCATAGATTATCTCAATCCTAGAGATTCTACTACAGGCTTGAAGAAGATCAAATTTGATTAGACTTTT
Source organism: Electrona antarctica (assembly GCF_951216825.1). Lineage (NCBI taxonomy): Eukaryota > Metazoa > Chordata > Actinopteri > Myctophiformes > Myctophidae > Electrona > Electrona antarctica. Next base: position 39,002,140 of record NC_136796.1, read on the forward strand.
TTTAAATGACATACAGTAATTAAACATATTCTTCAGGCTAATCATGAGAAGCATAAAACTAAATCAATGACGTATTCAATCATCACATGTTACCGTGTATCCTTGACCACGATATTGATCATGCCATATTGATCCGTGTTTGTGATTGGCCTCTTTTTATGGTATACAGTAGGCTCAAAATGATTTATTATCTATTGATCTAACAGGACATATCCTTGGGTAGTTGAGAGGTCAGCATTGCTGGAAAAAAAGTACATTTGCTTAAGTACTATACTTAAGTACACACGCGTGTGTGTGTGTGTGTGTGTGTGTGTGTGTGTGTGTGTGTGTGTGTGTGTGTGTGTGTGTGTGTGTGTGTGTGTGTGTGTGTGTGTGTGTGTGTGTGTGTGTGTGTGTGTGTGTGTGTGTGTGTGTGTGTGTCAGAGACTCTGTCCTACTGAACCGCTATGCACTAGCATGTGAAATTTGTCCAAACTATTAGAAGAAGGTTATGGCATTGGGGGGAACAGTTAGGGGTTCGGTCTCTTGCTCAGAGACACTTTGGGCTGTATTTTGTGTGTCTTAAGTACCAGGTCTTATTGCTTAACTTAAGACCTGGAGGCGTGGTCAATGCTCTTTGGCCACTCAGAATAGCCAAATGGCATTGATCACGCCTCCAGGTCTTAAGTTAAGTAATAAGACCTGGTACTTAAGACACGCAAAATACAGCCCTTTGTCACATATAGACTGGGTGGACCGGCAGAGAAACAAACCTGCAACCTTCCAAATTCCAGATGGCCTCACTATACCCACTCAGCTACAGCCCGGAATGTAAAAAACAATCACATGGAAAGTATTGTGGTTTAAAAAGAAAATGTATTTCTGTGACTGAGGTTGTCTTGCTCCATCACTCACGCTATAATGAACACTCTACTCTACACACACTTTCTGACTCGCCTTCATCATCTTTATCTCAAACAAGCCTCTCTTCCTCCCTTTCATTAGTGGAAAGGAAAACAGCAAGCAAGGCTTCTCACCTTGATCGTGAAGACCTTGGCCAAGCTGCCAATTTCATGATTTGATTATGCTCCAGAGACGTGAGTCACTCTCCAGAGACTCTTCTTGATGATAGTCAGTAAGGGAGGAGACTGTCACACTTTAAGAATTGTACATCCATCCATCCATCCATCTTCAACTGCTTATCCGTAGTCGGGTCGCGGGGGAAACAGCTCCACCAGAGTGCTCCAGACTTCCCTCTCCAGAGCAACATTAGTGACTTCCTCCTGGGGGATTCCGAGACGTTCCAAGGCCAGTGAGTCGATGTGTTTCCTCCAACTGCGCCTTGGTCTGCCCCGGGGTCTCCTCCCAGTGGGACGTGCGTCGAGGACCTCCCTAGGGAGGCGCCCGAGAGGCATCCTAACCAGATGCCCCGAACCACCTCAGCTGACTCCTTTCCAGAATTGTACATAATGCACAATTTCATTCGGTACGCATAATATGACACAAAATCTGACTTCAAAGATTTGTTAATCCCATGTAGCTAGCCTACATATAAATCACTAGCCGGGGTAACAACAAACATTCAAAGGTGATAGGGCATGCACATCCACTCTAGCCCAGGTGCTGGACAAACCGGAGAACATAGCGCCTGGTGGCGCTATAATAGGCCAATGTGAAAAGGGTGCCATTTCTTCTTACACCTTGGATGGCAATTGGATGATTTGAGGCATTTTGTTCCAAAAATGTGTTTTGCAAAAAACCACCTGTTGGTGGTGCTATAACATGTGAAAAGGGTGGGATATATTCCTCAGCCTAGTAGGAAAGTCTGTGAAAGATTTCACGTAAATTGCACGCTGCGTTCATGATTTGAGGGTTTTTGTTAAAAACGGGCCTGCAAACTTTGAAAGCCAATGTTAGCCAATTTGGATGGAATATGAAATATCGGACAGATCCGTCTTGAACACATGACTATATAGATAGTGTGTAACGATTTGCGGGATTTTTGGACAGAATCTGGAGGAGTAATATCCAAAAATGTGTTTTTCAAAAGTCGGCCTCTTGGTGACGCTATAGCAGGCCGCTCTGGAAAATGTGCTTCATCGTTGGCATCCAGGGAGTGTGAGTGCAAAATGTGGCATCGACCACGGTGCCGGAGATTAGCTGGTAACAGACGGAAGGACGCACACACACACGGACGGACGGACGGACGGATGGACTCACACACACATGGACGGAGTGCAAAACATACTCTCTCCCCATGCATTCGGCCTGGTGGAGACAATAATGTGTAAGCTACAGTAAGGGGGGTAGCCAGCCATGGACTTTGAGGATAGTACAATGTTTGTTTCGAGCACTTATGACAATCACATAAATCGTTTGCCAGCCAAGTCTTTGGACTTCAATGTTTGTTTAGGGCACTAAAGTATGAAGTAAGACGTCATGTGGCCGATATAAATACATTTAGGTTTTTGAGTGGTGCAAACCACTCCAACAACCAGCTTTGTCTGTTTGTGTCTATGAATGTGTGTACCTGTACGTGTGTGTACCTGTACGTGGGACCCAAAAAAATGAGCATGGTTACTATGGTCACTGACATTACGTCAGACCACAGCTGATCAGGCTATATAAGACCTTGCACCACTCAGTTCACACGGGTGTGATTTTTTTTTTACCGCAGGGGGCAGTTTACAATTGCAGCCACCTGTTAAGTGCTCTTTGAGAGCGGTGTTGAAGGAGAGTAGGGGTCTCAGCTCAAATACATTCATTAAGTCCCTCTGTGCAGATCGTTTAGAGAACATCCTCTCCTCATAGCCAAAGGAGATTAACGGCAATGCAGCATGCCGTCAAAGTATTAACCTAAGCCCAGATATGTGTTAAAACTAGCCTTCTCAGTCTGGCTTGACTGGAGAGAGTGCAGACCAAGGCTTAACAGATTAGGATATCAGTGGAAATAGGTACTGGCAGAATGTCACTAACTGGACTGGATGGTGACTGGCCTGGACTGACACGGTGACTGTAGGGCTGTGTTGTGATGTCGATTTCTGTCTGGTGGTATAGGGTACAATGGCTGGGTTTCTCAAAGAAATGTGTAGCTTCCTTGAACAGGAGTGCAGCGCATGCGCACATGCCCTCTAGGCCGCACACAGAAGCCTGTGTGCGATGAGAGTATGATGAGGAAACTGTGTTTATCCTCATCATACTCATCAGTTTGCAAACTGAGGTTATATAGCCTACTGTAACAGGTACTATGCCCAATAGGGGCAGAGATGGGCAGTATTTGAAATACATGTATTTGAAATACGTATTTGAAATACTTTTTTGTATTTTGTAATTTGTATTTTGCTGGGATGGAAGAAATGAGATGTATTTTGTATCTAAATACTTTCAGATCTAGTATTTTCTGTATTTCAAATACATAAAATACTTTTTAATGTCATTTTACACAGCCTCAGGTTTAAACTGTAGGGGCAAAACACATGCACCCACACACACCGTGGGCACAGGAAGCTGACTGACGACGTCTTTCCGGAGTTTTAGACAGCTGGTGGATGGAAAATAAGCTCCACCCTGACTGCCTCGACTGACAGATTCCCGGAAACGCTCTCCTCCGCGGCAGTCAGCCGAGGGGGTGGGGCTTCTTTTCCATCCACCAGCTGTCTAAAAACTCGGAAATGACGTAAAATACAGCTTCTTCTGTCCGCGCATGGAATCTAAAGTGTGCTTAGGCCCACACACAACACAACACAATGTGTGATGTCACTTCTGATTGGCTTACACTCATTGAACCACAAATGAGAGGCAGAGTAGGACGGGCCTTGAGTTGAGACTTTACCTCACATCTCCAAGTTGCAACTAAATGATTACTTGTTCCCCAGAGATAAAAGGTGTATTAATCTAAACATGATTATTGGATATTGCAAGCTAAGGCAAGCTTACAACAGGACATATTTAAATATTAGTAAAGTAGTGGAAGGTGGAGGGAGGCTTTAGAGCTGGGCATGTCTGACTCTGTGGACAAGCAGAACATGTGGACACATGGAACTGAACAGACTAGGGCACACCAAACAACCAACATGTTATAATAAATATGTTTGTTCTACTGTGTAGAGCCTAAATGTGCAGGTGCAGTACTATTTCAACACAGTGTGGGTGTATAATTCTATTTTTGGTGTTTTGTTTGGCTGGATCAGTCACAAAAAACAGACTGCATCTCATTACAAATTAAAAGTTGCCACCTAGTGGCACAACTGCTGTTTGTTTTAAACAGCAGTTCAATATAAAACCTGTCCATGCCCTCTTTGAACTCTTAAAGGAGCATTCAGTGATTTGAGTGATTTGGAAAACCACCCAGTCCGCCCCGGTAAAAAAATGTGCACATGCACGCTCTACAGTGGGGGGAAGTGCAACAGGCCAACAGCATGTGCACCAAGGCCCGCCCCCACTCGATCATGATTGGAGGAAGGCCCCTCTCATCCTGATTGGATGAAGGCTTTGCCACCCGCCACCAAAACTGAAACTAGGGGTTTTTTTACCCCAGGGGCTCACTGGGGACAGGGAGGAACTCCTTATATGGTCAGCACACTCTATAGTAGGGAGGATTATCCAGAAAAAAAGAAAAAATAAGTGATATTTAGATTAAGTCAAATCACTGAATATACCTTTAAATGGTGATTCATACTTTAAACTAGACCATTTACATTTTAGATGAGTCACCACTTTTATGAGTTTATAGTAAATCAGCTTTCATTTATCCTTAGTAGCCTCACTGTTCCTTTTAGCCTTTATTATAATGAAGTGCCCTTTTGTTGTGACATCACGCTGTTCAGGTTAAATTATTAATGGTAATTAAAGGTATATTCAGTGATTTCACTTAATTCAAATATCACTCCTTTTGTTTTGTTGTGATAATCCTCCCTACTATAGAGTGTGCTGACCATATAAGGAGGTCCTCCCTGTTCCTCCCTGGGGGGGGGGGGGGGGGTCAAAAGAGTAGGTTTCGTTTTTGGCTAGGTGGCCCAACCTTCATCCAATCAGGATAGAGAGGGGCCTTCCACCAATCATGATCGAACGGGGCTTGGTGTGTCTGCTGTTACAGCCTGTTGCGTTTCTCCCCACTGTAGTGCGTGCATGTGCACATCTTGTTACCGGGGAAGACCGGGGGGTTTTCCAAATCACTGAATGCTCCTTTAATTGATAATCTATTCATCTTAGTCATTAGTATCTTGTTTACTTATCTTGTTTTTTATTGTTGGTTTAAATGTAAATTGGTGGTAGGCCTAATCAATCAATCAATCAATCAATCAATCAATCAATCAATCAATCAATCAATCAATCAATCAATCTCTTTCTAATTTTTTCTTGAGGTAGAAGTCAAAGAGGAGTGACAGTGACGAATCAGATGGCCAATCCATTCCTTTGTGGGTCCTGTTTGATACAGTTATAGCACATTGATTTGCTTAAAATATAAAGTGTATCATTCTTAATAACCTTCAATGTATTAGACATTCTGACAGGTAATTAATTTAATATTTGGCAATTAATTATGAATTTACTTATCATTATATACATTTTATTAAATGTATTTTCAAAATACAAAATACGTATTTGTATCTCAAATACATTTCTCAGACTAGTATTTGTATTTTGTATTTAAATAAACAAAATACATTTTCAATGTATTTTGCCCATCTCTGAATAGGGGGCCATACCAGCCCTGCTGTGTGTATGTTTAAACTAGCAATTCAGTTCTGAAATATACAGTATATAAAAGTATTTTAAACCAGAACAAACGGTATGGTAAATGGTAATGACAAAGAATGACTCCACATCTACAGAATATTAATGGACCATTCCGTTTTGTCTCTCAGATAGGAACCATCATATTTTTCAATCAATAACCTGGCCATAAGAGAAAATGGGCATGTGTGCCGTCTCTGCATAAATCTAGTTTGACATAATAGCCACCTGTTACATATCATCTCTGTCACACAGAAACCTTGAATCTCTATGTCTCAACTTGTATTTGTTTATACATTAAAAAAAAACATGGAAATTGATGACCTACTTCGTACTACACGAGGTCACAAAAAGTTGAGAAAATCACAAAAAAAACCTGTGGGGGGGAGCTGTCACTTCACTATTTGTGAAGTGACAGCTCCCCCCCAGGCTGATTGCTGACATTCACACACGATGGCTATCAAATCTCCTTACAGTATGTAACATCATGGATACTAATAATCAAAATCGTGACACTTTGTGTGCATGTACAGTAGATGGCTGTTTTCAAATAGCCCAAGTATGAATTAGGGTTAACGTGGTTAAACTGATTTTGACGCTATATTAACTAATTTCACTGCGGACCCCTGGGGGTCCCCGGATCCCACCTTGAGAACCACTGCTGTATGAGGTATGAGCACAACAACTTCCTCATTGCATCCCACAAGAGGTTTCATTCCACACACCTGGTCACCACCATCACTACCACCACCTTATTTCTGTCCATAAACACGCGGTGAACCACATAGATTCATTTCTGCAGGTGTGTCAACATTTTATCCAGCAAGCCAGCATTTCTTTCTTGGCAAGCTAAAACTACAGTCACTACAGGGGAGGATTACAGTATCTGAATCACCTCCGCCATGATGCACAGACCGTCCAGAGGACTGTACGAAGTGGGACCTCGCCCAAGTCGGTCTGACATTCACCCAGCGTTTCAGTGGAGACACACAGTCTACCTCGGGTTGGAGAGGTCAGGTCAAGCAGCAGCATGGATGCACAATGGCTTGCCAAATTACAACACTCCGCTGGGGAGGGAGAGAGAGAGAGAGAAGAGAGAAGAGGAAGAGAGAGAGAGAGAGAGAGAGAGAGAGAGAGAGGGAGAGGGAGAGGGAGAGGGAGAGGGAGAGGGGGAGAGAGAGGGAGAGGGAGAGGGAGAGAGAGGGAGAGGGGGAGGGGGAGGGGGAGGGGGAGGGGGAGAGAGAGACACGCGCACACGCTCACCCACACACACACACACACACACATACAGAGATAGAGATATAGTTTCAGAAATAAATTTGACCTAGCAGCACCATAGTAAGGATCAAAGACACAAGGTTTGGGGAGAGAACAAGTACAGAATAAGTTGCGTAACACTTATTACAATATAGGATAACATTATAAGACAGTATAAAGATGACTTAACATCCGACCTGGCCTCTGTGCCTGAGCTGGTCAGATGGTGTGCATAATGTATAAGCCTCAGATATAAATAGAGGCATAGGTATTGTTGTGCATTCTATCGCCAATGTAAACTGCATATTATATGTTGATGCGGTGACCGTGCTGCTCAAAAGGTTTAGGGGCCTTTATGGAATACTCATTTGTCCGTGGCTGCATGAGCCCCCCTGCGGTGTTGCCGTATACTATAGGACAGGCTATCCAGGTGGGGTTCAGTGCCACTCTGTTCCTATTGTGCTTCCTGAAAAGGCAAATATCCTATTACCTGTCCAGCTCTATTCGTCGATTTTCATGTCATGGTGCCTAGGTCAGATGAAGTAGTGGGGGAAAAGAACGCTTTGACAGCTTCCATCAGTTCCTTTTTTTTAATTTGAAGTATCTTCTCCTGTAAGAAGTGTAGCGCAGGAGGAAAAGCTATGGTCCAGTCGAGCAAGGCAGCAGTTAGTTAATGGGCTGGAGGCTGGCTGGACAGAGGTTGTTCACTGCACCACTTTTTTGCCCGCAGAGCGTCCACAGCAGTGTCCTGGGAAATGAACGGCAGTCCCCAAGCACAGCAGTGCAGAAGTTTGCAAGGTAGAAAATGTTAGCTCTGATAATGATGCTGCCTGTGAAGTCAAGTCTGTGGTGTCCAATATAAGAACAGCTTGTGACAGAACCACAGCCGGCTCTGGCTGTGAGCCTTGAGCAGTGCTTTTATTGTAGTGATGTGTCTAGACTAGTGCTTCTCAACCTTTTCTGGATAAGGGCCCATTTGAACATCTCCAAAAGCTTTCAGAGCCCAGGCATCTGACCAACCTTTAAGTGGTCAGATGGGTGGGTCCCGGATGGGTGGTATACTTTATAGATGTTGTGCCATAGTTTTGTACTTTTTCTGTTTTGTATGTGTCTATGTTGTTAACATTACTCTAATAATCGTTTCTTCCTGGCGTCTGCCCAGCTGCAGCACATGCAGTCGGAAAACAAGGAAGTGAGTTGATCAAATAGATTCCATTTTCGGGTACTGCTTCTCTCAAAAACATTTTTGAGAGAAACGTTTAGCTGTAAATTACACTGTGTGTGTGTGTGTTTACATGGCTGTCATGTTGGAAACAGCAGGTGCTCCGAGGGTTTGATCAGGCATCAGTCTGTTATAGAGCGGAGCTATCATTATCCAGAAATAACAGACCGGTGAATTCGGCAATTGACCAATCAGAATCAAGCATTCAACCAAGCCGTGTAATAACTATAAACAATGACCACTCAGCCATACATTATCCCTTACGCACAACACATAGACACAAATAGCGGGCGGTTAACTATGATGTGCACACACGTGTGTACGACTGTACGTGTGTACGCAACTGTACACGTGTACGTGCAGTCCGACACGCTGCAGCACCCTAATGCCTCGTTGTATTTGAGACGAGGTCAAATCGATCGGGTGACACGTTATATCCTTCCTAGAGTACGTGCAAAAGCTTTCCTTTGAGGAGGAGGCTGTGTGGGAAGGAAAGGAGGGGAGGAACTAGAATGCTGAAATGGAGGTCAGCTTTCTGGGCCACCGTTTCCCACGGGCCGGCTGCGTCGGTGACCACCGGCGCGCCAGGGGAAGAACGGAAGGAGGAGAAGAAGAAGATGCAGCGGCGCAGCAACGCGACCGCTGCACAGTTATGCAAGCCCGGGGAAAAGTGCAACACCAGCATTGCATTGAACCCTAAGCTTGGAGGAGCGAAAGTGTCAGCAGTACACAAATGCATGAGGGGGAGGGAGGGGGGAGCGTGAGAGAGAGAGAGAGAGAGAGAGAGAGAGAGAGAGATGGGGAGAAAATGGAGGGAAAAGGCGAGGAGGGGGTAATTCAATCACATCAGTGTCCTCGTTCACAGGACACAGAGAGAGAGTTATAAACAACTAATGAAATAAGCAAAAGCTGAGTCATATAGTTGTCCCCATCTCTCTCTCCGTGCAACAACAAGAGATAGAGAGGGGTGGGGAAAAGGGGGAGGGACTAACCAGTAAAAACGAAATGCAGACTGAGAGAGAGTGACACACACACTCTCTCTCTCTCTCTCTCTCTCTCTCTCAGTGAGACTGTGTGTGTGTGTGTGTGTGTGTGTGTGTGTGTGTGTGTGTGTGTGTGTGTGTGTGTGTGTGGTGGAGGGGACATGGCGAGAATTCCTCTGTTCCTGTGGCTAGGAAGGATCAAAAGGTCACGCTCAACTACAACAGAGAGAAAAACTAAAACCCTCTCCCATGCAACTTCTCACGCGTCCAAAATAATCCCCCCCTAAGCTGAAGACTGCAGTGCACGCGTGCTCTCCAAAAACGTGCATGCATATTATTGTGCACTGAAGTCTCGAGACCATGCATGACCATCCTGAAATAGCAGACCTACAAGTTCATAGCGCGCCACTCGGTGGCGCGCTATGAACTTGTAGATCTGCTATTTCAGCAGTGGTTCACAAACATATTCACTTCATCTGAAAAGAGGTTTTTGCCAATGACCCCATTAGAGAATATTTTCTATTGTGAGCTTGTAGATCGGTTATTTAGTCGAAATTTTTAATAGGACTCGTGTGTTGGTTAAGTGTTCAAAGGGAGATATTGAAAGTTTTTGAGATCAGGATACAGTTAAACCCAGTGAACTTGGTACTGGGCTTAGATTCAGATTATGACTTAAGGTATAGATACATTTTTACGAATAGCCCTATATGCCGCAAGGCTTACAATTTTACAAAAATGGTTAGATGAGGATCCCCCTGACAAAATTATGGTATGAAAAACGCATGTCGATACTGAGAGATTATCATATGTATTAAGAGGCACTCTTGTTGACTTTGTTAGAGACTGGTCACCTATTGCAAGATATTTAAAAGAAGAAGTAATATGTATGGGTGTGTATGATAATAAGTTAGTTTTAGTTTAGTTTTTAGTTTAGTTACATCTTTGTAATGTAATGAATGTTTATAATTTTGTGAAAAAAAAACAATAAAAATATTGAAAGAGGACTCACGTGTTTAAACTAGTCCCTCATTTCCCCAGACCCCACTTTGAGAATTAATGCTCTACGGTTCCCAAACGTTTTAGCTCAAGACCCAAAAAAGAAAGAAGTTTGCCCGGGACACAAACTAGTGAAAAAAACAGATCTACAAGCTCACAATACGTCGCTTCGCGTCACGTTGCGAGCTTGTAGATCGGCTATTTTAACTACTTCTTAAACATTTGTTTTCTCATTTATGGAATTTCTTTGATTTTTCTTTGATTTCTTCATGAAATTACTGAAAACTATCATTGAAAGATTTTTTCCGAATGTTTAAAAAAAAAGTAATAATTCAAAACAAAATGTAGGAAACAAAAGAAAATTATAAAGGGACCCATAAAAATGTGTCCATGACCCACAAATGGGTACTAGTGCTCTACAGTGGTTGTGTGTAGAGTCTATACGCACAGCACTAACTCCTCGGCTGTGTTCTTCATCGTCCACACAGCACCATACCCGTCGTTCTCCCCCCGGGGATGAGGCTTTATCTCTCCTCTTTGATCTTCCCTCTTTGCTCGAGTCAAGAGGCAGCGAAACGCCTCCAGCCAACATCATCGGGTCACCAGGCGAATTAGCAATTAGAGAGAGCTGAACTTAACAGAGAGCTATAGCTTACACGGGGTAACAAAACGTAGGAGTAGAGGGGTCGCATGCAGCCTTCCACTGTGAGGAGGCCTCAGGGTTTCATTACTGCACACAGCCAACAGCAATAATTAACTATCTATTAAATAATGTTACATAACTTTTACTGCATGTCCTACCCAGGATTTTAACTCAAAAATGTTTGCCACTCATCCCAGACTCCACTGATCAGCAGGGACAAATTAGCCATTGGGCCAGTGGGGCTGTGGCCCAGGGGTCCTTGGCTCTCAGGGGCCCTTTGATGAAATTGGACCGCACAGTACTAGGTTTGACGCCCTGAAAAGGGCTTCTGGAGCCCTTCATTGGCCATTGATTTAGTTAAATGTAGGTCAAAAAGATGATAAAAACACAGAAAAACACGAAAATGTCACACGCACCATGGGGGCCCTGCAAACATTACCGGCCCAGGGGCCCTCGTGGGGATTAATCCGTCCCTGCTGATCAGGGGGAGATATTGGGCTTCAGGTTCAAGGTTGTGCTTTATCGTTACATCTTGTGTACAGTTTTAGAAGAGTAAACTTTGTTTGGCTTCCTTCAGACAGTGCGGACGATGGGAAAGAAGCCTTTTAGCAGTCTGTTGCCAGCTGGCTCTGAGACTGCGAAGCCATTTTCCATGCGGCATCATCTGAAACAGGGGAGGCAGTATTTGTCACCAACTAGGTGTCCTATACTCAACCCCAGGATTTGACTGATTGATTGAAGTATGTATTAACAGTTTGCAGAATTACAGTACATTCCAAGCATAACTCTACAAAAACTGTCAACTGTGAGTGGACGACCCAATAAAGCATTACACTTGTTTACAAGAGGGTCCACCTTTTTCAATTCATCATAACAGATAAGACGTACAAATATACACTTCTATATAGGAAATCATCATAGAGGGGGTAAATAATGGGAAAAAACATATACAATGAGGGGAAAAACGGGTTGGTGGGGGATTCAGATTTTACAGGGGCCAGTTTCGAATTGCAGCCGTCCGTAGTTGCCCTTTGAGAGTCAAAGGGTTCGCATGTCTTAATAACTGTTGGTAGGGCGTTCCACATTTTGATGGCATAGGAGCGAAATTAATTTAGTCCCTTGTTTGTGCCGAATCTGGGTTGCACATGGTTTGTTGAACTCCCTCTGGTGTTGTTGTGGGTGTGGACTTCGTTGACATTAAGGAAGTATTTAGACAGGTACAGTACATGGGTATCTTGGTGGTGTATCGAATCTTGTGGACCAGACCCATTGCAAGATGCTGTACTCTGTCGCCGACCTTAAGCCATTCCAGCCTGTCAAAGTGGGCAGGGGTGAGGTGGGTTCGGGCTGTGAGGACCAGTTCGTTTTGGGAAGTCTGGAGCCTTGTTTTAAGGGCCTTTGAGGTGCTGTGGTACCAAGAGGTGCATGCATAGTCGAAGAAACCTTGTACGAGGGTTCCTGTTAGGGTCTTTAAGGTGTTTTTGTTGACCAGTGAGGAGATCCAGTATAGGAATCTTGTTCTTTGGTTGACTTTTTTTGATTACGTTGGTGACCAATGGTCTAGTGGAAGAGAAGGGAAAGGGAGACCACGTCCAACCACTGCAGATGTTCTACTGCATAAATAAGTACTGGATTGCAGCTCTATAGCCCAGAGTGTTAACCCAGACAGAGTGTATACAAATGTATCCAACTAGAATCTTGTGTGCCTATGGCGTGCTCGCGTCTA